>NC_082390.1:21198718-21258718 GCF_031168955.1 Gadus macrocephalus | reverse complement strand
AATTATATACTACGATTTTTTTTTACGCAATTGCATGATTTTATGCCCCTAGCTAAGAAACACAAATCACAATACCACTAAGCACTTTTCTGCTTACCAAACGTAAATTGAAAACAACGAATAGACTATCTATCTATCTATCTATCTATCTATCTATCTATCTATCTATCTATCTATCTATCTATCTATCTATCTATCTATCTATCTATCTATCTATCTATCTATCTATCTATCTATCTATCTATCTATCTATCTATCTATCTATCTATCTATCTATCTATCTATCGATCTATCGATCTATCTATCTATCTATCTATCTATCTATCTATCTATCTATCTATCTATCTATCTATCTATCCATCTATATATCCATCTATATATCCATCTATATATGCATATTAGATATAAATATATATATGTGTGTGTATAAATAATCGATATTTATTTATAGATATATAAATATCTCCATTGTTACATATAGATACATACATATTGCCCCTTTATTATTTGATGAAAATAACAGAAAAAGATCAGAGCCTTAATAATAATAATACCGTAATGAAACACGGATAACTGATGGTGTGACCAACCATCCAGATCTATTCTTTATTCTAGATCTATTGTTCATAACACACCCGCCAGCCCCACGCTGTGTGTGTCTCTGTCGCTCTCACACACACACAAACACACACACACACACACACACACACACACACACACACACACACACACACACACACACACACACATACACACACACACACACACACACACACACACACACACACACACACACACACACACACACACACACACACACACACACACACACACACACACACACACACACACACACACAATTATTGAATTTAAATCGAGAGGAGGTTAATATTTCAAGGCAGGCATTCTTTCAAAACAATTTCTACAATTTAAAAAAAAATCCAACATTGTTTATAATATCCTCTTACTTCGCGTGTTTTTTTGAAAGAAATATAAGAACTGTTCAAAAATCAATGTTCAATGTTTTTGTAAATGTCACCCAGTGAAAGAACAACTTGTTAACTGCCCCCCTCCCCCCTGCCCCTTCCCCCCCGGACAATGTGCTGATTGGGCAGCAGCCTATATATAAGTCTGCCCTCCTAATGCCACTTTACCTTATGAGGACCCCAGCCCCCCGCCCAGCCACCCCAGCCTCCCCAGCCCTCCGACACCTGCTCCACACAAAATGCCTCCGGATCAACTTCGACCCCCCCCACACACACCCCCCCCAGTCCGACGGGTTTCAGACCAGCAGCTTCGGAAGGCTCTACTCCATAAATTGTTCCATGTTCAAATCATCTAACTAGTGGCTGAGGAGCTCCTCTTCGATTGGAGCTGTAGGCTATAAAACACTATATTTAGGCCTACTATGTATATAGCAACGGCTATATATAAAAATATAGATATAGTTATTAAATCAGTTCGATAATAACGCTTTCATTTAATAGATATTTAGAAACAAGTTATTAGGATGAATGATTGACACATAATCTGTTTAATAAAAATAGTTTTTCCATTTAACGCGCGGACACGTGTGTTCGCGTGTGGTCCGTGCGCGCGGATCTGTTCTCTATCAGCGGCCCGACGCGCGGTGCGTAAAGCTTATCTCCGAGCAGTGTGTGTGTGTGGGGGTGTGTGTGTGTGTGTGTGTGCGTGCGTGTGCGTGTGCGTGTGCGTGTGCGTGTGTGTGTGTGTGTGTGTGTGTGTGTGTGTGTGTGTGTGTGTGTGTGTGTGTGTGTGTGTGTGTGTGTGTGTGTGTGTGTGTGTGTGTGTGTGTGAGAGAGAGAGTTTATCTCGAGCAGCGTGTGTGAGTTTAGACAACACCCAGAGTTGAAGAGCTATCAGGCCTCAGCAGAGCGCGTGTTGTCCTCCGGTGGCTTCTGACATCATCCCCAGGCCCCCCGACCGGGGCTTCTTGGTGGAATGTGTTATTGAAAAATAACTTGTGGATTAGATGTCTTGATAAGAAATTGGATTAAAGTGATGCTTCTATTATATTTTAGAAATCTTGATATCATGTAGGGTTAGGGTTATTATTATTATTATTATTATTATTATTATTATTATTATTATTATTATTATTATTATTATTATTATTATTATTATTATCAAGCCTTCCTTATTTTAAACGCCATGCTGACCAAATCAATAAGCGCGTTCCGGACTTCAGTGGACTCAGGTCGGCCTTCAGGTGAGTTCGGCTCAAACAACAGGCTGAACAACATGGAGGCCTATCAACTCAAAGCCTTTTACACACGGTGGGATGTGTCTCTGAATAAGCTTTCAAGGTTAAGGTTAAACCACAGCAAGAATATAAAAACAAATTCATTTTTAAAAGATTGATATTCCTAATCCTGTAGTCCGAGTCTCCTTAATGACCGTCTCCATGTATAGGGTCATTTGTCTTGACCCAAAGAAAGTTAGCTTGAGTAAATAAACTCCTCCAAGCCAACTGATCAATCGTGATCTAAAGTCAGTGATCCATAGTGATCCATAGTGATCTATAGTGACCCATGGTGATCCATACTGATCCATAGTGATCCAAAGTGATCCATAGTGATCCGAGGGCTATTTAGTGCGACAATGCGCCCGGTGTGTTTACTGCTCTGTGGTCTCAACTGAATTTCAGTTTCAACTCTTATGAAGCGACAGAAGTCAGCAATAAGCTTCAGCCCTTCAAAGTGAGCAAAAAGGTTTCTCTCAGTCTCTTTGAATAGAGCCTCTCCTCAGACCCTCACGGTCCTGCGACGGCGGGTCCGCGTGTTGAGGAAACCCGTACGGCGCGGGTTATCATGAGTGACAGGCGGCCTGTGGACTGGTTCTGATGGAACTTTGAACGCACGTCCGCAGACAGAACCCCCCCCCCCCCCTACACACACACACACTCTCACACACACACACACACACACACACACACACACACACACACACACACACACACACACACACACACACACACACACACACACACACGCGCGCGCGCGCGCGCGCGCACACACACACACACACACACACACACACACACACACACACACACACACACACACACACACACACACACACACACACACACACACACACACACACACATCAAACCAAACTCAACAAGTTGGCGACCGGCGGCTCTTACCTGCTTGCTAGTCCTTGTCCTGCTCCTGGTCCAGGACCCGGTGTGTGACCCGGTGGGGGGAACAACACGTCTCCTCAAAGCTCCTCTGGTCCCGCGCGTAAAGTCACCATCGCTCAGCGCGACCCGTCGGACTTGGGGAACTTCAGTCAGCGGGGAGCCTCGCGCTGCACGGCGGACTGACAGACAGACAGAAAGACGGCCGTCAGACGGCAGAACCTTCAGGGGGACAACGATCACTGGAGAGAGGATCGGAGCTGAAGAGAGAGCAGCCGTCCGACGCTGTGAGGGGAGGCGGAGTGAGGCCGTGAGGCCAGAGGATAACCCCTCCCCTCCGGTTCACCAGCACTGGAGCACTCCTTTAGATCACTCCTCTCGATCACTCCTCTCGATCACTCCCCTCGATCACTCCTTTAGATCACTCCTCTCGATCACTCCTCTCGAACACTCCTTTAGATCACTCCTCTTGATCACTCCTTTAGATCACTCCTTTAGATCACTCCTCTCGATCACTCCTTTAGATCACTCCTCTCGATCACTCCTTTAGATCACTCCTCTCCTATCACTCTTCTCCTCTCCTATCACTCCTTTTATGTCTCCTATCTCTCGCTGTCACAAACACACATACACACACGCACACACACGCGCGCGCGCGCGCACACACACACACACACACACACACACACACACACACACACACACACACACACACACACATACTTTCACCTCCGTCAAACGCCGTGCTAGTATTACAACTTTAAATGCATTTAAGTGAATAATTGTGTGTGGGGAATAAATCAATTAGTACTGGTTGAAGCCTGTTGTCTCTATTATGGTCTGTTAGAGCAGGAGGAGCAGACAGACAGGAGGAGTACTGAGACAGTCAGACAGACAGACCGACAGACAGACAGACAGACAGACAGACAGACAGACAGACAGACAGACAGACAGACAGACAGACAGGGGGAGCACTGAGACAGAGAGACAGACAGGAGGAGCACTGAGATAGACAGACAGACAGACAGACAGACAGACAGACAGACAGACAGACAGACAGACAGACAGACAGACAGACAGACAGACAGACAGACAGACAGGAGGAGCAGTGAGACACACTGCGACGTGGTGATAAATGATTCCTCTCTGTCGTCTTCAGTTTGACTCCAATAAGTTATCAAGTCTGAGGTGTTTTGCTACATCAGTGCGTATAGAGAACATGCTATAGCCTACTTAAAGTGCGAAAGCGTGCACTCTAAACTATTTCACGACCATTTCGTTATCGTATTTTACAGATGAACTAGACCTGCACTTCAATGCGAATAAAGGAGTGTGCATTCGGCCCAATGTGTGCATTTAAAAAAAACAACTGGTAAGTAAAAAAAATATTTTTTTTTGTTTCCTTGTTCAACCCACTTTAATTGAACTTCAAGTCAGCTTTAGTCGAGTAGACTACCCCCAAACAAACCCCACGCAAACCTCAACGAAAGATCATTTAAATACATATTTTTCAGTAATTTGCACATGCATTTTTGCACTAGAATCAACCGTTGCTGGTACCACTAAAACTTGAACCCTTAGATTTTAAACAACACCTTACACTTTTCTACATGTCATTACTTATTACCACTGTCTTAATTTCTCTTATTATTACTAACTTTATTTTTTTATTGTATTATTATTATTTAGATGCTGCTACTTATTTTACTTATTTTGTACATATTTTTATTGTTTACTTCTCTTTATTTACTTTATCTCGTAATTTTGCTGCTATGTGGCTTTTAAGGAACCAAGCCTAAGAATTGTACTCGTATACTTACATAAGATAAGATACAATAAGATGTAATAAAAGCAATTCAGATTCGGCTGGCCTCTGATCAGCCGAGTCCCCATCAGCTCCCTCTGGCGCCCCCTGGTGGCGCTTTAACCACACGAGAAACACGAGACCTTGACGATAAGAGGGAAACTAAGAACAGATAAAATACTACTACTACTACTACTAACAATAATATACAGTGTATTTTAATAAATATATATATATGTATATATATATATATATATATATATATATATATATATATATATATATATATATATATATATATATATATATATATGTGTGTGTGTGTGTGTGTGTGTGTGTGTGTGTGTGTGTGTGTGTAAATGGTTCCTTTTATCATAGAATTTATAATTTATAGAAAAATAAAAGTTGTATAGTTCTTTTTACTAAGAATTTCTAGTTCTTTCATCTATTACAGGGAAGGTTTACCCCTTTCTCAACCTCATGTATGATGACGTTAGTGGTCATGCGACGTGCTGCCGATAGGGGGCAGCATTGTCACCTGGTCATGTGACGTCACGCCATTAGGGGGCAGCATCGGCTGCAGACTAAAGAACAAACACGGAATCGGAAGTGACGTTTTAATGCTGGTAGATTCAGCTCCTCTTGTCGTTCTGGATTAGATCGCCCCGGTGCAGAGCCGTGGTATCAGAAGTGTTGGGCTATGATGAGTTCTCCGGAGGGCCTCCGCGGGACCAAGCGACCTGTCTCACCGAGCCACGTGGGTCCTTGTGTTTCTATTGGTCAGCTCCTCTGCAGAGTAGTCGCTCCGCGAGGTGCAGCAGTCTCAGCTGTTCGGGTTTTGAGTCTCATGTGTTTGTGTTGTCTGTAGTGTATCGTGTAAAACTTGACTTTAAGTCAAAGTATTATGTATCATCGTTGGTTAAACCTCTTAATTATTAAATTAAATGACTTCAACACAACAGGAACGACCCCAAATGACACTGGGGTCCCAAATGTATGTTAAAGCTGCAATCCAGAGGGTTTAATTGTATACAATTATTACAATATGATCCATTTAATCTAGTTAAAATGTATATGTTGTATGTCCTTATATAGTTTATAAGATGTATTGCACCAAGAATGGCAAGGTTTCAGAGCAACTGTCCGGTCAATGGGCAGTCATCTCGACCAAAGTCTCCATCTACTAAGAGACGTTATTGATTCAGAATGGTTCCTGATGACCAGCTCTCTGTCTCCTCAGGAGGGCCCCACCCAGTGGGGGGCCGTGGACCTCGGCAGCGATGAGAGGAAGCAGAAGTTTCTGCGGTTGATGGGAGCGAGCAAGGTGCGTTACCCCCTCCCCCACAGCCCGTTACCTCCCCCTCCCCCACAGCCCGTTACCTCCCCCTCCCCCACAGCCCGTTACCTCCCCCTCCCCCACAGCCCGTTAACTCCTCCCCCACAGCCCGTTACCTCCCCCACAGCCCGTTACCTCCCCCCCCACAGCCCGTTACCTCCCCCCCCACAGCCCGTTACCTCCCCCTCCCCCACAGCCCGTTACCTCCTCCCCCACAGCCCGTTACCTCCTCCCCCACAGCCCGTTACCTCCCCCTCCCCCACAGCCCGTTACCTCCCCCTCCCCCACAGCCCGTTACCTCCTCCCCCACAGCCCGTTACCTCCTCCCCCACAGCCCGTTACCTCCCCTCCGCAGCCCGTTACCTCCCCCTCCCCCTCAGCCCGGTGTTTCACTGTGGTTCCCTGGACTGGAGCTAAACTCCTCCATTGTCATCCAATACTTTTGAGGACCACCTGATATGCGAACGCTTAACAATTAGAAAGGGCTGAGCAAAGGGTGCCAGCTGGGGTTTACACACCGTCTCCAGGACGGCCCTGGCCACTGGGAACCAACAGCAGCTGCTTATGGTCAGTGTGCTTATCTAGCAAACACAAATGACAACAAAAAATGACAATGGACACATGAAAGACTGACCACAGTGACCCTTCTAAATAACAAGCGTAATACTACATTTATTTATATAAAAAAAAATATATATATAGTCTGTCCGTCCTAACACTGAGGACGGACAGTCCGTCCTAACACTGAGCCATCTGTCTGTCTCTCCGTCTTTCTTAACGCTGAGCCGTCTGTCTGTCCAACAGAAGGAGCCCACAGGACGCCTGGTCATCGGGGACCACAAGTCCACATCCCACTTCCGCAGCGGTGAGACCCTCAAGACTCATCTGTACTCCAGGGGGGCGGGGCTACTCACTGGTTTCTATATGTAGTGGTTTTGTTCTAATGACCCTCTGACCGGTGTCCTCTCTCAGGGACGGAGGACCAGAAGATCCGAGGGGAGCTGGAGGAGCAGTACCACCAGGGGATGGACGGGAAGCTGTCTGGACGCAACCGCAGGCACTGTGGGCTGGGCTTCAGCGAGGTGAGGCCTCTGTGGGCGGGGCTTCAGCGAGGTGAGGCCTCTGTGGGCTGGGCTTCAGCGAGGTGAGGACTCTGTGGGCGGGGCTTCAGCCAGGTGAGGACTCTGTGGGCGGGGCTTCAGCCAGGTGAGGACTCTGTGGGCGGGGCTTCAGCCAGGTGAGGAATCTGTGCGGGGCTTCAGCGAGGTGAGGCCTCTGTGGGCGGGGCTTCAGTGAGGTGAGGACTCTGTGGGCGGGGCTTCAGTGAGGTGAAGAGGCTGGGTCTAACCTCCTGACCCCCGGTTCACCCTGACATTCAGTTCATCCTCACATCGCTGTACATGGGCAGTTCACATACTCTGCTTTCAGAGCTTTAAAGTTGCGTGTGATGGCAAAACATTTCAGTTGTTGACTTGAGCAGACCCGTGCAGTTCACGAATAGCAAATATAAATAAGGTGTGAAACTCCTAATGCCTTGCTTCTGTGGAAGGGCAATAACCAGTGTTTTCCCCTTTCATCAGGGTTGGTTGGCATAGATGTGATGTTGGCACTATATGCAATCATTAATCTTAGTGCAGTTTGAAATGCCCAGATGCAGCTGATGTAAGGCTAGAATTGTAACGGGGTTCTAAATAACACGTTTGTTTCCCCCCTCCCCTTAAATAACGAGGGATCTAAAGGCATATGCAGATAGCGTTGCATATGAATTATGATCTACAAGTAGACCCATAGCGGCCCTAACACCTGCACTCACCCCCCCACCCTGTCACCTGGCAGGCGGAGTCTTTCCCGTCCGAAGCGGCAGAGAACCAGACCAAAGCAGACGAGCCCAGAACACCTGCAGGGGGCAACGTAGAGGGGCCAGCGGGGCCCCCCACAGGGGGCACCGTGGAGGGGCCAGCAGGGCCCCCCGCAGGGGGCGCCGTAGAGGGGCCAGCAGGGCCCCCGGGGACCGCCTCACTCCCTGAGCCAGAGAGCCCCCCCTCAGAGCCACCACAGTCCGAAGACGAGGACGACGAGGACGACGAGGACGAGGATGACAAGAAGAGTCGGAGCTACAAAATGGCCTTTGTCAAGTCCACATAGGACCGGGCTCCCTGGCCCAGGAGGCTTCTGAACATTGGTGTATTGTTGTTTTCTTATTGAGTAGCATCTTATTTGACGGGTTACTCGTTTCAAAGCCTTCAGCCTGTAAAGCAGCCGGTTCTGAGGAAACGTCAACCTGTCGTTAACGTCGGACACTCTTCTCCACTGCTCAGTGTGTCACCGTGTCAGAATTGAACTGCCAACTTTTAGATTATTTCAATGTTTTTTTTGTATGGGTGGCATGTGTAATGGGCACTAAGCATTAGATACACTTGAATATGTCTAGAAACTGGAGAGAGGTCAATAAACGGCGGTAGCAGCAATCTGCTGTTATCAGATAAGGTGTGTTCAGCGTTGTTCACTTCAGACTGTTCTCCAGGTGCTCCTGCATCAGGTCTGCTGGCTCAACGGAACCCACCAGAGCCCTGGGTGGGGGTGGCCATTAAGGCCCTTCCTGTGTTTGTGTGGGCTGATAACTGAGAATACAGCCACAGCGAAGTGGGCTCTGTCTAAAGACACCAGTCGTGGTGAGATGCTGTCACTCAAGCAGTATGTTTGACTTTAGTAAGCAGTGCTTTGGGGGAAGAGGTTCTGGCTAGTGGCTGTGAGTTACTGCACATACTGCGGCTATCCAAGCCTTATGTGCATGTTCCCATTTGGTCGCACACCTGCGTCAATACAATATCTAATCAGGTCTTTTAGATGAGGTTCAAATTCAATACAATCAGCAAAGAATTGAATTGATCCCACCAGGATGTCATTTTCCAGAGCAGTCCTATCATCTGCTGCTTGTCTGAATAAGTCTTTAAAACAAATGATCACAATACCCTGGGTTCGGAGAGCAGGCATTAAACAATCTAAAATCAGTACATGGAGAACGCTTGAGCTCTTCTTAGTGAGGATGGATAAGAATCAATAAGTTAGAACAGACCATGAGTATCTAACACTGTATGTATCCAATATTGTAGAATGAATCAATGAATAATGTGTCCTGAGGAAATAACTTATTCATAACAAGGTATTGAACGTTTTCTAGATGTAAAGCCTTGATAACAGCATGAGCCAAGACAACCATTCATTACTGCAGACAACCGACATCGACAAAATGTACAAAATGATCTTAGAATAAAACCAAATTTTTAATGAAACAACCCTTCCTTTTATAAACCTTTGGCTTTCCTTTTGAACGTGTGTCTGCGTTAGAGCAAAGCCTTAAGTAAAGCTCAGTGACATTTGGCTTGGCAGTGATCACAACACACCTCAACATTGACATAAGAATATTGATCCAATACATTAATCATTTGATCAGAAAAATAACCACTATTTCAGTTTGTTATTGAGTTACAAAAGTCTAGATTGTGAAACATTGATGTGGCGTAAAACTTTTCACTCGTAGCATAAGGCACTATTATCATGAGTGCAAAAGAGTACAAAATAAAAACAAGGTAACTTTTTTAACTTAAAGATACAAATAGCTACTATTTAAAGGCTGAAGAGCAGAGGAAGAGGAATTAGCATCTTGGTCAATATTTTAAATGTATTATATCAGTAATCATGATTAACTAATGATTAGTTCATCCGTCATTTGCACTCCCACGTGCACGGGCCTCCCAGGCTCCCACGTGCAGGGCCCCTGAGGCTGACCACTCCTGAATCAGCCTTCAGTTGTCTGCCGTTGCTCTCGCTGTAAGACAAGAACACGTCAACATCAAGTCAAAGGGAGACCCACTGGAAACATGTAAATATAAAGGTGGAGGGGGTGATCATGACCAGGGCCCCGTTTCCCGATAACGATGGATCTTCGCTCGTACGATCATTCTCCCGATGGATCTTGCGATCCATCGATAATTTCTTTGTCGCGTTTCCCGAAACTCCTCTTAACGTGAACGCGCATTCGCTGCACTCACGACGTCGTAGGATTGTAACTGTCTACTGACACGGTGCTGAAATGGGCTCCGTAGGAGGGGGAGACGCAGGAATGTCGCAGGAAAATTGTGTTAAAAAGGGTTAAAATATATCCCCATCAAGGACAACAGCAGAGTAGCCTACGAAAAAAATAGACTGCAATTATATGAATGCTAAAGACATTAAAACACAATTGATTAGGCTTAAACCGACATATATCAGTCCTAATCCTGAGCGCACGATCGGGAGGTGGAAGTTGCGCTTTAGATGCCTTCACAAGTCCAGCGGAGGGCTCCAGTTTTCGCCGGCCAAGTCATGCGCCGTGATATGTGTGACGGCTATGTTGCACAACATTGCAGCTAAGGCTGGGGTGGCTTTGCTTGAACCGGAGGACGTTGAGGACGATGACGACGAGGAAGATCGGTGTGAGGACGGCCTCCCTCATAACTACGCGGCTGGTTTTCATGCGCGTCGAAGAGTGATTGAGACTTTTTTTTAACCCCCTCCACCCTCCCTCATGTCACTAAACATTCCCGTCAACGTGACCAATCCCCACCATATCCCAGCCTTTTGCCTGCTCCTTTGCTTGTTTTTTATAAAAAAAAATATTTCTTTATTTTTTATTTTTATTATTTTTTTTAATTTAATTTATTTTTTACATTATTTTATGCTACGTTTTATGAGTAGCCTATGTCAGTCTGCACAAATCCCCCCACTTTCTCTCACACATTTTGAGTGCCCTGCCTGCGCAAACATTTTCTGGACTGTCCCGTTTTATTTTGGCCATTTTAACATCTTTATTAATCAATAAATTAATAATCTTTATTAATTACCAAACTAAGAACATAAAGGCGCAATGCGTTTTAATAAAACGCATCCAATACACGGAATGTCCGATGGTGACGCTGACGCCACTGAGGCTATAGCTGACGATGCTCTTAGCGTCCTACGAGTACCTACGAGCACCCCTGGAGTACTCGTTAGCTACGAGCGTTTTCAAGACGTTCGTTCCCAACGATGCTTTCGGGAAACGCGGTGAAAACTCTACGATGCCCTTTCGACGCACTTCACGATCCACTTAGGCTAACGACGCTTTCGGGAAACGGGGCCCAGAGCTACGCCATGAGGAGAATCCAAATATAAAGGTGGAGGAGGTGATCATGACCAGAGCTACGCAATGAGGAGAATCCAAATAAAGAATAGAAAAACACAACAGAAAAATCTAAGATGATCATAAAGACTCAATGAAAATATTTTGTACAATGATTTATTACTCAATTTATGTGTTAATGTTAACGATGATAAGTGTAATTGTGTAATTTGCTGAAACTTGTTTGTTGTTTAGTAAACACAGCTATGAATGTGTTTATTCTATGGAGACATTGGAGCTCCTCCTTAAAGCAGCCATCCATCTCTCTCAGAGCAACAGAGGATCTAGCAGTACAATCCCAGAGCAGGGATCGAAGGGATGTGCAGTCATTGATCTTCCCTTCTTCTCTTTCTTAAACTCTTTATTAAAAGTCTTAAAAAGTCTTCTGAACCAAGAGAAAAGTGGAAAACACCTTTTGTAAAACCAAGCCAAAGCAAACAGAGTGAAACTATTTTGTCGAATGGATTACATCACCACCAGTAAATGATTATGATTCCTGCCTCCAGCAAAAAGTCTGATGAGCTCCTCCCACTGACGGCGGAGGAGCCCAGGGGACGTTTAGTTTTCGATAGGTACACATCGTGATCACATTACACACCGCAAGTTCACATCTCTCATGCTCTGGGTCTGTGCCCATTCCCTGAAGAAACCCTAACAGCCCGGACATAAAACCAAAACACCAAGAATCCCAGGAAGGTGTACCTGCCAGCAGTCTGTCCGTCCGTCCCTCTGCACAGCATGCAATAACACAAACCATGAGTTACCCAGCAGGCAGTACAATGCAGCATCATCGACACAGTATTCATTCACAGATGAACTGAACCTCCAAATTATTATTATGATGCACAGCTTACCATACTTCAAATGTGTGTTTGACACGTATAATTGGTCACCTTTTCTGGATCTAAATATCTAAAAACTACAAGACCTACTTGAGTTGCATGTCAATGGTGTCATATGTATGGAATCAGATTTATGTCAGTAGAACTTCTTAAATATTAAACAAATTAAGAATTAAGAATAAGAGCCGCAGTTAGTACACCTTAACGGTTCTCGCTGACGGTAGAATTTGCCATTCGTGAATATTGCTTCCCATCGTTAGTTGAAACTATGAAAAACATCTAGTAATCTATTATCCCCAGAGATACATTTATAGCAATATACCTTCATATAATGTTGTACATTAAAGGTGCTTCAGGTAGGATTCAAGAGTCATTATTGGAGATGATTTGTAGAAACGGCCAATAGCCATCAGTCTGATATTAGTTAGTGAAACGGGCTGTGAGAATGTGGGTTTCTAATTCGCCACACCTTAATGGATCAGCAGTTTCTAACCAATCAGGGCTTCTCTTCCTTGAAGGGTTTGGATAATTAATCCTGCTTGTTCGTCACAGATGTGTGAATGCAACAAATTGCAAATCTTGCTTTCCTGCTCTCTCCAACTCTCAAATCATACCTGCAGCCCATTTAAGGTGCAGCACGATGTCCGAGTGGACACGCTTCAGGACAAATGTGGGAGTATGTGTGTATAGGCATGTGCGTCTGCGTGAACACAGACCTGCAACCAGCTTGCTCTTGCGTGAGGCCTCAGAGGCCAGAGCTTGGGAGACGGTCATGATCCTCTCCTGCTGCTGCAGCACCGAGTCCAGCTCGCTGAAGTCCAGCGGGGTGAAGTCCAGCGAGGGGCCCAGGGCCGGCTGCAGGCTGTGGACACTGCACATACACTCATGGGTTGGTTGGGCAGCATACCAACACACACACATACACACATGGTACGCTGGGGAGGAGAGTGTGGTGGAAGGTGCAGGGGGTTTGACCGTATAGACTGCGGGTTCTCAGGGTGTTTGACAGTGTAGTCTAGGGTTCAGGGGGTTTGACAGTGTAGTCTAGGGTTCAGGGGGTTTGACATTGTAGTCTAGGGTTCAGGGGGTTTGACAGTGTAGTCTAGGGTTCAGGGGGTTTGACAGTGTAGTCTAGGGTTCAGGGGGTTTGACATTGTAGTCTAGGGTTCAGGGGGTTTGACAGTGTAGTCTAGGGTTCAGGGGGTTTGACAGTGTAGTCAAGGCTTCAGGGGGTTTGACAGTGTAGTCTAGGGTTCAGGGGGTTGGACAGTGTAGTCTAGGGTTCAGGGGGTTTGACAGTGTCTCCCCATTCAACAGAGTTCCTGTGTCATCCTTAGGCAGGTCGACTATGACCCTTGACCCCTTGATCCGATCGATGAAACTCAGTAGAAGTAGCGGCTTTTACATCGTCTGCTAAATATATAAAAAAAACGAATATTTGAGGTAACTTTACAATCTTATATTAACTTGAGTCAGTGGAGGGCCACTTGGGGCTGGTGGGGGCCACTGCTAAGAGGGTCCACTTGAGACCATTTAGCCTTTTATTTAGGGAACTAATTTCACCACCAGATGTGACCTTGATCAGCCGAGCTAAGAAAAGTCAGCCTATGGTGACGTCACACATGTGTATAAGACTTAAACCTTAAACATAGCTATATATCCATAACAAAATACTAACCTGAGTAAGAGTTTTTTCCGTGTCTATATTTTATTATTGTCTTGTACTATATCTCCTGACAGTATGCCTGGTGTCCCGTCTGGGAGGGACAGACTGACTGGATGAGGTCATCTGATCTGCTAGGAGGTCTGGAGGTCTGACCTGGAGGGCTGGGTCTGACCTGGAGGTCTGACCTGGAGGTCTGACCTGGAGAGCTGACCTGGAGGTCTGACCTGGAGGTCTGACCTGGAGGGCTGGGTCTAGGTCTGACCTGGACTTGGCCAGCAGGGTCCTGATGCGCTGGGCCCGTTGGGAGCGCTTCTCCAGCTCCTCTCGACTCTGGGGTTCGTCCGGGTCCGACTCCACGTAGCGTTCTGGGATGGGGACCTTAGGGGGTCTGGAGAGCTGAGGGGGGACGGACACATGATCAACTCAGACCGCTTACTACAGAGAGAGAGTACTGTATCCTATTACACAGAGAATACTGTATCCTATTACACAGAGAGTACTGTATCCTATTACACAGGGAGTACTGTATCCTATCACACAGAGAGTACTGTATCCTATTACACAGCGAGTACTGTATCCTATTACACAGGGAGTACTGTATCCTATTACACAGAGAGAACTGTATCCTATTACACAGAGAGTACTGTATCCTATTACACAGGGAGTACTGTATCCTATTACACAGGGAGTACTGTACCCTATTACACAGAGAGTACTGTATCATATTACAGAGAGACCTACTGTATCCTATTACACAGAGAGTACTGTATCCTATTACACAGAGAGTACTGTATCCTGTATCCTATTACACAGAGACCTACTGTATCCTATTACACAGAGAGTACTGTATCCTATTACACAGAGAGTACTGTATCCTATTACACAGAGTACTGTATCCTATTACAGAGACCTACTGTATCCTATTACACAGAGAGTACTGTATCCTATTACACAGAGAGTACTGTATCCTGTATCCTATTACACAGAGACCTACTGTATCCTATTACACAGAGAGTACTGTATCCTATTACACAGAGACCTACTGTATCCTATTACACAGAGAGTACTGTATCCTATTACACAGAGAGTACTGTATCCTATTACACAGAGAGTACTGTATCCTATTACACAGAGAGTACTGTATCCTATTACAGAGACCTACTGTATCCTATTACACAGAGAGTACTGTATCCTATTACACAGAGAGTACTGTATCATTTTACACAGAGACTCATCTACTGTATCTTATTACAGAGAGACGTATCTACTGCATCTTATTACACAGAGACGTATCTAGGGTATCTTATTACAGAGACGTATCTGATGTATCTTATTACACAGACTATCTACTATATCTTATTAAAGAGAGGCTTCTACTGTATCTTATTACGGAGATGTATCTACTGTATCTTAATACAGAGATGTATCTACTGTATCTTATTACAGAGATGTATCTACTGTATCTTATTACAGAGATGTATCTACTGTATCTTATTACATAGAGATGTATCTACTGTACCTTATTGCAGAGATGTATCTACTGTACCTTATTACACAGAGATGTATCTACTGTACCTTATTACAGAGATGTATCTACGGTATCCTATTACAGAGATGTATCTACTGTACCTTATTACAGAGATGTATCTACTGTACCTTATTACTCAGATATATCTACTGTACCTTATTACAGAGATGTATCTACGGTATCGTATCACAGAGATGTATCTACGGTATCGTATCACAGAGATGTATCTACGGTATCGTATCACAGAGATGTATCTACGGTATCGTATTACAGAGATGTATCTACTGTACCTTATTACAGAGATGTATCTACGGTATCGTATTACACACACAGATGTATCTAGACATATCTAACCCCCACCAGGGTCCTAGAGGACGTTAAACACCAGTGCCGCTCAGGGTAATTCATCAGGGGTTTGCCGTTCAGAGGCCAGGCTACCTCTCGACTGAGGTCCAGGTCGTAGTCCACAGGCTCCAGGTCCATCTCTCTCGCGACGCAGGAAGGATACATCCAGCCCTCCGATTGGCCGCTGCCTCTCTCCGTCCCCGGGCCCTCGTCGCTCTGGCCCTCGGCCCCTGGCCGCTCCTCTCGGGGGTCGAACCCCTGGAGGGGAGTGGTATCCAGGCGGCGCCGGGGGCCCGGTTCACAGGGCGGACCCCCTGACTGATGCACGGGCTCCCATGGAGGAGTCTTCAACGTTCACATTAGAGAATAAGAATGAGTCTGATGGGAGGTGACCGCCTCGTCACCAAGACCACAGCATGGGTGGAGAGAGGCTCCACACTGCATGGGCCATTGATTAACAATTAACTCAACACTACCTAATGAATCTACAGCAAAAATAATAACAATATGACAGCCTATTACACAGTTATGAAGGGTTGATGACGGTGAGCTAAGGGACACTACAGCGAGCTGAATAGTTCACTACAGGCTGAGGAAACCATTTGGTTTCACACCATTTTAACTGCTGGTGAACTATATGCATTCATGTGTGTGCATGAAACTGAGCAAGTGAAGATTGGAGCACCAAAGCCAAGCATGCAGTCCTCCCCTTGCATCGCTGGAACACACTGACAAACAGCATCCCATGCCTGGTCCAGCACACGGGTTAAACAGATGAGAGAGGGGGAGGAGAGGAGGAGGAGGAAGAGTGGAGGCGAAGAGAGGAAGAGGAGGAGGGAAGGAGGAGAAAGAGAAGAGAATAAGTGAAGAGCAAGTGGAAGGCTGGAGATGCTGAGGAGGGGTGAGATGAGGAGTTGAGGAGAGGAAGAGGAGGATGAAGGAGGAGGAGAGCCAGCCAGTGATCCCGAAAGTGTTGACCAAACCCCTTCCTCAGAAAATACAGAAAATATTTTGAAGCAAGAAACGCTTTTTATTGTCCAGTGCAAATGTCTACATGTTGTTATGTTAAAACAGTGCTGAAAGGAGTAGTGTGCTGCGTCACGATTACAGGTTCAAGAGAATAAGCCGTTTACTTTCCTTCTTACTGCTGCAATGCTAACACTCAACACAGTGGCTATCTACGTCCTCACCTCGCCAGATATAGTCTGTTTATAGCAGTTAGTTCAGTCATTCCCAGTTTCTAACTATGAAAGATACACCAGGAAGGTGTAGTCATTTAAAATTCATAACTGAGATGGACAAATGCACCAATATTTCATATTCAATATTTCAGGATTCCACAATTCAATCAGATCTAAATCATCCTTACATTTTGGTGCAAATATGTAACAACATCTTTTACGTGTACTCTTAGGATTCTAATACCACCCAGATATGCATTCTCTAGTTCAAACAGTGCATTTCAGCCTGGTTTGTCTGTCCTCCATGTTAAAGCAGACATTAGCACGCTCTCTCTAGGAGAGACTGGCTGGAGCTCCAAACTCAGTACAAAAGTTAGAACAACAAAGTTGAGACATCTTGTTTTTAACTAAGCGATGTGAAAAAGATGTGATCATATGTGGGTGCAGGCAAGTAAAAAATAGAGTAAGTGTAAGAAAAAGTGTAAACATGTTTCAATGTTGATGTAATTATGGCAGATAAAATAGTACATTTAAAAAGCTTCTCTGGTTTCGGTCTAGAAAAAACTAGAATCTATTGAAGGTATTAGGTATTAAAATATCCAACAATTTGATGGAAGTGAAAAAAATATCGCTCACTGTATGCTTCAGGTTAATAAAATAATTTCATGGAAAATGTAAATGATTTATTAACAAACTAGTATATACTAATATACAATTGGCAATCTTTTATTATTTGCATTTTCCTTCTGTGTTCCTGAAGGTCATTAAGCATCTTCATCGAGTGACACCAGCTTACCATAGCCTACAGCTAAAAGCATACAGAATCAATGTTAAACACAAGCCATCTCCAATACATAAGACGAGAACGACCATCTACTGCGTCACATCGGACCATGTTACCCCCTACAGTGGGGATGCTTTGGTCATATTTGGGCGGACAGCTGCTGCCTGTTTTAGTGACGCGTTGGTTATTTGGCTTTGGCTAGTCAGGTTTATTTAAATTTGAGCTGATTGCCAATGAAAGAGGGACGGTCTCGGGGAAAATAATGTGGAATAAAGGTGAAGGCAGGGATGGCTGCACCCCTGCCCTGTGCCTGAAAGGAAAGGTTTAAGGTGCGCTCACACCAAAAGCTAATTAGATGCGAATGGCTCAGTGCGAGCGACACAGTTCACGCAGATTTCATGGGATTCCACTCGCGCAAACTAAGCAAAATCGTCCTCATTTGCGCGTTCGCTCAAGTTGAAATATTGGAACTTTGGCGGGATTTCTCAAATTCGCAGAATACGCAATCCTTCAG
This sequence comes from Gadus macrocephalus, assembly GCF_031168955.1. Lineage (NCBI taxonomy): Eukaryota > Metazoa > Chordata > Actinopteri > Gadiformes > Gadidae > Gadus > Gadus macrocephalus. Next base: position 21,240,355 of record NC_082390.1, on the reverse strand, counting down.
ACACAACCTGGGAATAATGTTCAAGACATTGAGTTGAATAAGTGGAACTACACTGCAAAGGAGGCTAGGGTTAGCTAATACCAGCAGAGGGGTAGCCAACACCAGAGGGTTAGGAAACACCAGAGGGTTAGCTAACACCAGAAGGTTAGCCAACACCAGAGGGTAAGCCAACACCAGAGGGTTAGCCAGCACAAGAGGGTTAGCCAACACCAGAGGGTTAGCCAACACCAGAGGGTTAGCCAACACCAGAGGGTTAGCCAACACCAGAGGGTTAGCCAACACCAGAGGGTTAGCCAACACCAGAGGGTTAGGAAACACCAGAGGGTTAGGTAACACCAGAGGGTAAGCCAACACCAGAGGGTTAGCCAACACCAGAGGGTTAGGTAACACCAGACGGAAAGCTATCACCAGAGGGTTAGGTAACACCAGCAGAACAAGGCACTTGGATCTCTTCAGGAGAAAAGAAAGCAGAGAGCTGAGATGATTCAAACCCTCTTCCTTCTTCATGATCTTCCCCTGAACACATTAACATCATCATCATAATCAACCCCCACCCTCACACTCCTTTATATGACATCTAAATCTAAAAAAAAATAGAACTGTACAATTGTATACTGAAAATATCCCTCAGTAAATATATATAGGCGCACATACATGGGCAGATTTCTAGTATTTGGTATTAAAACAAAAGGGTTGCATTTGTCCCCTACTTTTGGTGAATGGACCTACATTCAGTTTGTGTCAGTGGGAGGGGGAGGCAGTGCTAAGAGGGACCACTGGAGAACCAACAACCTTAATAAGAGGCCCTTATTTTAACCCAACTTGATTAAAGTGGTGGTCATTAAAAGCTATTACAAAATCAACTCTATGGTGAAATCATGGGTGGGTGTGTCTTTTGTGTGTCTAGGGTTGATTTTGAAATGGGTTCAAGTACACAAGGGCCTTTTAAAGTAATCCTTTTTGAAATGACTCCTTTTAAAGTCACTCCTTTTAAAGTCTCTTTTATAGTCACTTTTTGCTCTACTCAGAGTTCCATCTGTGCGCATGTTGGCCATCAGAGTTCCCAGCATGCCCATCATACACCGTTCACCAAGCCTCTAGTCCCCAAGCAAGCTCTGGTCCCCAAGCGGCCTGTTAGTGCTCCACACAGTAGGGGACGGAGTGTTAGCGGGTGAGCACCCTGTGAGGTTTGTTATGTGGTTGACGATTGCAGCGTTGCGTAGCGGCGTTGGTGGGGCCGGTCCCCGTGCCCGCTGGGACCCAGCGTGGTGTGGGGGTAACATACGGAAGGGGACGGCTCTTGGCCCTGGTTCCAGGGCGTCCTGGAAGAGCAGCGCTGGGGGGGGCTGCCGGAGGAGCACGGCCGCTCCCCCTGGCTGAGGTTCCTCTGGCGGTCGCGGACCAGCGCCCTCTGGTGGCGCTTCATGCGCTCCAGCTGCTCCTCAGCGCTCATGCGGCCCCGGGTCTGGCAAGGGGGGGCGGGGGCGCCGTGTGACACTGCATACATCTGGTCCAAGGCACTCTGGGGCCTCTCCTGGGTGGGGGGGGGGGGGATACATGGGAACATTAGTATGAGTCTTTTACAGGAAAAGGGCGTTCTACTTCATTCCTACTGACTATAAGAGGCAGTTCTTCAGCACTGGGTGTATCCCTCTCGTCTCTTGCAGGTCCACCCTGGATGACGTAGGGTACTATCCACCCGATAGCATAAATGCCCCCTTCATCCTGAAGTTTATCCCTTCTCTCTTCTCGCAGAATTTCGCAGATTGAACGTAAACCAACAATCCGTAAACAAACCGTTGGATTAACTGGTCTCTCTTTGCGCTAGAAGCCCAACAACCAGCAGGTTAGGGCTCAATGGTTCTCCAGGGCTGCCATTTACCAAACCAGTGGCAATTAGGCTGGAAACTTTAAGATCTGAGTCTTCCCTTATTCGAGCCTTAACCCTTCCAAAGGCTGCACACTGTAGAGGTCCTCCAGGCGATTACGCCAGAAGACTGGCTCAAGTCATTAAAATAGAAGGACGTATGCTTCCACATTCCGATGGCGCAGCGGTACAGGCAGTTCCTGCGGTTTGCATTCTGGGCCTCCTAGAGCTGCGTCCCCTCCAGGTATGGACAAACGGACTACAGTTAAACCCCCGGCAACCCAGGCACAGGAGGGTCAGGGTGTCCAGCGCCTCCTCGCACTCCAGCAATGGATGAGCAGGGCGTATCTGCCCACGGGTGTTGACACCTCCGCCTCTGGTTAAGGGACTTGCCCTTGGTCCTGGAAGCGCTTTGTCAACCCCCCTCTCAGCCCTAGGGGCAGTGTGAATCGCCAGTCTGATAGTCTCTTTGTCTGCTACGGCGGACACAGGAGCGGCCACGCCTTCTCCAAACAGAGGCTGTCCAACTGGATTGCTGAGGCCATCTCTGAGACAAAAAAGACCAAGGGCCTGCCCGTGCCCTTTAAGGTCAAATGGGATGTACCTCTAGAGGATATATGTGGGGCGGCGACCTGCTCCTTGCCATGCACTGTCACCAGGTTCTACAGGGCAATGTCGCTGCTCTCCACGCTGTGTTGCGGCAGCAGAACCTGCTCTTGCACGAGTGGGATACATCCTGTGCTAAAGCACTGCTTCTGGTAGTCATCCGGAATTCACAGAACCGTAGTTACATACGTAACTCTCGTTTTACATTTAGCCCGTTAGTGAGCACATGGCTCCTCCCCCAAAGCACTGACTCACCCTGGCTGCCTGGCTTCCTCCAGGTCCTCTCCTCAGAGTGACGTAAGAGGAGATGGAGGTGGACTGGTTCAGCCCAGAGGAAAACAGACCTGTAACAGCCAGGAATTGTTGGACCAATCTGAGACACATCTTCATGAATTTAAAGTATAACTGAGTAACTATCAATGGATAATATAGGAGCGTTAAGGATTATTTCCATTTTGACTGACGATTTTATCAAATTATTAAATTAACATTTTGAATTTTGCACATTGATAGATGTTAACACTCTATGTAGTGGTGAATGTTGTACATTAATAGGTATTTACGCTCTACATAGTGGTGAATGGCGTACATTAATAGGTATTTACAGTCAACATAGTGCTGAATGATGTACATTTATAGGTATTTATACTCTATGTAGTGGTGAATGTTGTACATTAAAAGGTGTTTATACTCTATGCAGTGGTGAATGTTGTACATTAATAGGTGTTTATACTCTATGAAGTTATGAATGTTGTACATTAATAGGTGTTTATACTCTATGAAGTGGTGAATGACTTGGTACCCTTGTCGGAGAAGGAGGGGGTGTCCGGGTCCGACCCAGCGCTGCTGCGGTCCATCACTGGGAGATCTGGTTCACTCAAATATGACCGCAGTTCAACCTGCAACCAAGCAGCAAACCAACAGGACCCTGAGAGCCACAGCAGGAGGCCAACCCTCAACACTCCCCACCAACAGGACCCTGAGAGCCACAGCAGGAGGCCAACCCTCAACACTCCCCACCAACAGGACCCTGAGAGCCACAGCAGGAGGCCAACCCTCAACACTCCTCAGGTAAAGGGGAGGGGCTTTTATAGGTGAAATCCATGAAACCCTAAAAGCACCATGATGATCATCAGAGATTAAGGAAACATGCAAAGTTGCATTACTGGCTTCTCCAATCACAAGGCTACAGCCGGTATGTTGCCCTTTGAAGGATAAATGCCAGGTCAACACTTTATGTTGCTTTATGTTCTGGGCCGTGTGATTGGATATTCTCAGAGTTTGCTCCGCCCACTGCCCATTTCCACTGCCCAGTTTGCCAGATATTAAACAAATTGTCACACAAACACAGCGTGCTGCAGCCATCATAGCAAGTACCGTAAACAAACGGGATGGACTGAGGCTGCTATATTATGCCTAAAACCCCTTCTATTGCCAAGTTGAACCAGTGGTCAAGCATGGCTCCATGTGCTAAGACACGGGCAAAAGTCCCAGTTGTATTCGACAGATGGAGACAGAAGGTCTTCAAGACAGATGCCTAGGAGGCCGATTTTTGCTAAACAGGTAAGCATTGAGCTAATATTGATGCAGCCAACCATGAATACATTTCAATAGTCTACATTAGCTGATCAACTTACAGTTTTGGACTTTCTGATGTTGCCGCTCGTCTTTTTTAAAATAGAGTAATTGTGCTGATCTGAAAATATGTGATGAGCCCAGTGCGATTTATTATTGCGCTCGACTCGTTTCACTTGTGTATGTTCAGTTTCTCCAACCTGGCATGCCGCTTGAGTTTGGAGTCTGGGGCGGAGGGGGCAGACCGGGTCCCACCCCTATGGGTGGCATCAGGGGTCCTGGCCAATCAGACATAAACCCACCAGTTTCTTCCTTGTAATCTTAAATGAATGAACTGCTGCTTCACTACTGTCTCACTGTACTCAAGGCCTTTGGTCTAAAGCACACGCTTAAAACGGTATTTGAAATGTTTGTTGCAGTAGGAAGCCTGCGCTGTTCATCAGAGAGGACGAAACAGCTGCCAATCAGAGGAATGTGTCACCTTCTTTAAACGCTCTGGCTCAAGAAAATGGGAATACTACTATAATTAAAAATAGGAATAAGTTAAGAAATTCAATGTTTCTGTAATGGAACAATCAGGAGAGCTCACCTTGATCAGGACTGAGACCAAGTAGAGATTGTGATAATTTCCATAACGGTTACTACTGTCATGAATAAAGAGAGTGGCGGAGGGACAACTAGGGGACCCCTAGATGACAACAGGAGGACCCCCCGGACCCCCCAGGTTACCTTACAGTCCCCGTTGAGGACCCCCCGGACCCCCGGTTACCTTACAGTCCCCGTTGACCCCCGGTTACCTTACAGTCCCTGTTGACCCCCGGTTACCTTACAGTCCCCGTTGAGGACCCCCCGGACCCCCGGTTACCTTACAGTCCCCGTTGAGGACCCCCCGGACCCCCGGTTACCTTACAGTCCCCGTTGACCCCCGGTTACCTTACAGTCCCTGTTGACCCCCAGTTACCTTACAGTCCCCGTTGAGGACCCCCCGGACCCCCGGTTACCTTACAGTCCCCGTTGAGGACCCTCCGGACCCCCGGTTACCTTACAGTCCCCGTTGCCCCCCCAGATTACCTTACAGTCCCCGTTGCCCCCCCAGGTTACCTTACAGTCCCTGTTGACCCCCCAGGTTACCTTTCAGTCCCCGTTGACCCCCCAGGTTACCTTAAAGTCCCCGTTGACCCCCCAGGTTACCTTACAGTCCCCGTTGACCCCCCAGGTTACCTTAAAGTCCCCGTTGACCCCCCAGGTTACCTTACAGTCCCCGTTGACCCCCCAGGTTACCTTACAGTCCCCGTTGAGGGGGTACTGCCCGCTCTCCCGGTCCCGCTTCCTCTCGTCCGACTGCCTCTTCAGCCCGCGGACCGAGGTGTGGCGGACCACCGCCGCCGCCTCCCTGGGGAGGGGGGGCACCGCGGGGGGGGTGTCCTCGTAGTCGTAGAGGCTGGGCAGGGGGGGCCGGGGCGGGGCGCCATCCTCCACCTGGGGGGGGGCCGCACTGTGAGGACCAACACTTCATACCCCCTCGTGAGAACACTTGAGGAACACGTCACCATGAGGTGAGGTCATTAGGGGGGGGGGGGGGGGGGGGGGGGGGGGGGGGTACTGACCCAGTGCTCTGTAGAACACGTCACCATGAGGTGAGGTCATTGGGGGGGGGGGGGGGGGGGGGGGGGGGGGGGTACTGAGACAGTGCTCTGTAGAACACGTCACTATGAGGTGAGGTCATTAGGGGGGGGGGGGGGTACTGACCCAGTGCTCTGTAGAACACGTCACTATGAGGTGAGGTCATTAGGGGGGGGGGGGGGGTACTGACCCAGTGCTCTGCAGCGCCGTGGGGGAGAGAGAGAAGGCCCGGGGGGGAGGAGCAGGAGGGAGGCTGGGACAACACTCCTTCAGACAGGGAGGGCACCAGCTTCCTCTCTGGAACAAAGGGGGAGGAGGATGGTTACATCCTGAAGGTAACATCCTGTTTACATCCTGACGGTAACATCCTGTTTACATCCTGACGGTAACATCCTGTTTACATCCTGACGGTAACATCCTGTTTACATCCTGACGGTAACATCCTGTTTACATCCTGACGGTAACATCCTGTTTACATCCTGGGCCCTGTACCACGAAGCTCGCTTAGAGGGTTAGCGAGGTATGTTGAGCTCCAAGCCTGGGTTAGTTGTACCACGAAAGTCGATCTCTTTTAGCGTCGCTGTATCACCATGGTGACTTATGCTCGCAACCAAACCTGGTCGGGAGCAGTTTTTCGGCTTAGTCTAGCCAGAGATCGGCTACTTAAATCGGCGTGCGCAGCTTCCTAGCCCCTCCTCTGACAATGGCGTCACCATTTGTGGGTGTTCCCGTGGACCCCGGCGCACTTCTCGTACAGGCGTCTCTCCGGAGACAGAGGGTTTTACGGGACAGAACCGATCCCTTGGCATTGTCTGACGATATTCAGATTTCAGACTTTATTGTCATTGTGCAAACAACGAAATTGGGGTTCTTCATGAGAGATACAGATTCTCATCAGAGGGTGTTCGTTATTTGATCGTCCTTTTGGACCTTATGTAGACAATGATTACTGTTGCGCATTGTGACTCCGTGACAGAGTGCTAGAGTGGAGGTAGCGCGTCAGTCTGGAATTTCTGCGCGGGGGGTTCGACTCCCAAGTGACGCGAATTTATGTGAAGCTTAAAAAGTCCTAATTCTCATGCATATGGAATACTTATTCAGTAAAGCTTATGGAATTATATTTTTGTGCTTATTTAGAACTTGAACCCATATTTTCAAGGCCGTGCTGGCACCACATCTATGGGGGTAAAATGCATGATGATAGACCGGCGAATTTGAACCCCGGTCGCTGGCGTTCGGGTCTTATACTAATCCACTACGCTACAGCCGCTACCTCTCAGCGGCCGAAAACATGCTATACATTTCTTAAATAGGGTGTATTTAAAGTGAATTCCCTAAATGATAGAATAAGGCAGGATGGACGTTGCTTATGCATTTTTAAATCATCATCATTCTATTTGGATTAATGGCAAACAATTCTGCATTTGGCATAGTTATTTTACAGACAATATGCAGAATCTTTTCACTTATACTCATATAGACTGCTTGATCTATCGTAAAGGTGAGAAAAATGACGCAAAAAACGCCCCTTTCACGTGAACGCGCACTGAACCTAAAGCGGAAAACCTGGTTCAACTAAATGAATCTAAAGTGAGCTTCGTGGTACCATTTAACTCTGATTGCGAGTTGCGGCTCTATCGAGCCAGGTTTTCCCAAGAAAGCCTGGGTATGTTCAGCGAGCTTCGTGGTATAGGGCACTGGTGGTAACATCCTGTTTACATCCTGATGGTAACATCCTGTTTACATCCTGACGGTAACATCCTGTTTGCATCCTGACGGTAACATCCTGTTTACATCCTGATGGTAACATCCTGTTTACATCCTGACGGTTACATCCTGTAACCGGATGCTTTTAATATGAATTCTTATTTTGATAGAAAAGACAGAAGCACGGTCATATAAAAGTACAATATGTATTCATCACCAGATGACTTTAAATCCAAATATATTCTTGTTCTCTTCAGAATGCAATCAATCTATAATGTCAAGGTTAACTATGCGTTGCAGACATTGATGCGGTTAACATTACAGAACCAGTTGTGTCTCCTTCTGCAGAGCGTATGCTCTTGTTCTGTTCTGGAGGGTAAATCTTTAGAAACACCACTCTTAAGTTCTCAAATTCCTCTCACAAAACAGTGTGCACTAAATACTTAAATTCCACAACAGCACACAGATTCAATGTTGACTCAACGTCTCAAATGGATATGGATATATCTTGGTTTATTATTCCAGCATTTATATTGCAACTTAAAAGATTTAAATGCATACAATCCTCATGATCTGACTTCCTTATCTAGAGCATTCGCCCAGTGTGGTGGTTTGGGGATCCTACCTGATCCATACTGATCCTATCAGATCCCACCTGATCCAAACTGATCCTACCAGATCCCACCTGATCCAAACTGATCCTACCAGATCCTACCAGATCCTACCAGATCCCACCTGATCCCACCTGATCCAAACTGATCCTACCTGATCGCACCTGATCCCCCTGATCCTACCTGATCTCACGGTTGTTGGTCCTACCTGGGCACAGACTGGGTGGGGGTCCTACCTGGGGACAGACTGGGTGGGGGTCCTACCTGGGGACAGACTGGGTGGTGGTCCTACCTGGGGACAGACTGGGTGGAGGTCCTACCTGGGGGCAGACTGGGTGTTGGTCCTTCCTGGGGACAGACTGGGTGGGGATCCTACCTGGGTTCTGGGGGTCCTACCTGGGTTCTGGGGGGTCCTACCTGGGTTCTGGGGGTCCTACCTGGGTTATGGGGGTCCTACCTGGGTTCTGGGGGTCCTACCTGGGTTCTGGACCGACTGGATGGTGATCCTGTAGTTTGTCTTACTGCTGCTCAGTCCGGCCATCACATCCTCGATCCTCCACAGTTCACGCTTCAGCTCCGTCTTCTCCTGCTGCAGCAAACACACAACACACTGTCATGAAACACACAACACTCTGTCATGTAAAACACAACACACTGTCATGAAACACACAACACACTGTCATGAAACACACAACACTCTCTCATGGAACACACCAACACACTGTTATGAAACACACAACACACTGTCATGAAACACACAACACTCTGTCATGAAACACAAAACATACTGTTATGAAACACACAACACACTGTTATAAAGCACACAACACTCTGTCATGGAACACACAACACTCTGTCATGGAACGCACAACACTGTCATGGAACACACAACACTCTGTCATGGAACGCACAACACTCTGTCATGGAACGCACAACACTCTGTCATGAGACACAAAACACTCTGTCATGAAACACACAACACTCTGTCATGGAACGCACAACACTCAGTCATGAAACACAAAACATACTGTTATAAAGCACACAACACTCTGTCATGAAACACACAACACACTGTCATGGAACACACAACACTCTGTCATGGAACACACAACACTCTGTCATGGAACACACAACACTCTGTCATGGAACGCACAACACTCAGTCATGAAACACAAAACATACTGTTATAAAGCACACAACACTCTGTCATGAAACACACAACACACTGTCATGGAACACACAACACTCTGTCATGGAACACACAACACTCAGTCATGAAACACAAAACATACTGTTATAAAGCGCACAACACTCAGTCATGAAACACAAAACATACTGTTATAAAGCACACAACACTCTGTCATGAAACACACAACACACTGTCATGGAGCACACAACACTCTGTCATGAAACACACAACACACTGTCATGGAACACACAACACTCTGTCATGGAACACACAACACTCTGTCATGGAACACACAACACTCTGTCATGAAACACACAACACTCTGTCATGGAACGCACAACACAGTCATTGAACACACAACACTCAGTCATGAAACACAAAACATACTGTTATAAAGCACACAACACTCTGTCATGAAACACACAACACACTGTCATGGAACACACAACACTCTGTCATGGGAAACACAACACTCTGTCATGGAACACACAACACTCTGTCATGGAACACCTCTAAACGAATCATCTTCCACGCAGCACCTTAAAGGAAGTGCACCGGCTCTGAAGCTTTATACATGTTGTGTCCCTTTTCAAAGTCTTCCCTAAGGGGGTCTGGTGGGGAAGGGAGGCACCAGGTGCTTCTGTGGTCCACACCCCTACCTGGGGGGTGGAGCTGTGGTTCATGTGCGCCTGCATGGCCTTCCTCAGCTGCTCCACCGAACTCTCCAGACTCACGTACTCCTGCCAGGCCCCAGACATCTCCTGTAACACACACACACACACACACACACACACACACACACACACACACACACACACACACACACACACACACACACACACACACACACACACACACAGAAGGAGAGGGTCAATAGATGTAAACATGGCTCCAGACATGCCTAACGACAGGTCTGGACTAGAGGCTGTGTCTCAGTTCAGGGGACGCATCCTTCGAAGGACGCGGCCTATGAAGGTGTGGCCTTCATAGACCGTGAAGGCCGGACCGAAGGCTGAACGGACGTCTTTAAATGAGACGGTCTGGCCTACGGAGCATTTCAAGTTTTCGTAACAAGCCGTTAACACCCTTTACCTTGCGTGACTACGCGTCGCTCCTGTCACCTAGCAACCCTGACAGCTAAACCGGACGGCGGAGGAGAAATATGGAGCCGTTATATAATAATTATATAAAATATAACGTTAATTAGTTTAACGTTATATGGCTCGTGTTACTGCATTGAACTTACAAATTTAAAATAGTCCCAACTTTATTTTAATATGAAATAATGTTTTGACATAGTTTTGTTATTAAATATGTAATTTCCTCTAACTGCCGATTCCGCTCTCTCCGACGCCATTACTGAAAAAATCCAACGCGCAATGAATCTTGGGATATGTTGGGCCGTGAAGGATCCAGCCGGTGGATCCTTCAAATCCGGGGAAAGAAGGCTGCATTTGTCGGCCGCATTTGAAGGAGCCTTCGAAATGGGACGGCCTTGACGCACCGCAGAGACGCAATTGGCCTTCGAATGCAGCCTACGAAGGATGCGTCCCCTGAATTGAGACACAGCCTCTCTCGAACTCGCCCCCACACATCACCGCCTAGGCCCATGGAGGAGGCATTACCGTGGAGAGGCGGGAGATGCTGGCCCTGATGGTGACCAGGTCTTCCTGCAGCAGGCGCTGCTGGTAGGCGATCTTGTGGGCGTGGCCGGGCTGCTCCTGGTACTGCTCCATCTGCTGGCGGGACATGTCCAGCACGCGCTCCAACTGGTCCTGTTGAGGGGGGCACACAGCAACTACTCATTACAACACATCTTCAACAATACATCTGGACAATGCTGTTCCCCATTAGTCAACTAAAGCCTTCTGGGCACTATTTTGATACTGTTTCTAAAATGTTATAGTGACTAGGGTCTTCGGGAGCAGGAAGTCTAACCCCTGGTCCTCCTTAATGACCTGTTTCTGGACTGTCTAACCCCTGTTGGCTCCTAATGACAAGACTCTGTACTGTCCAACCACTTTGGATGCACACAACGGACGCACACTGCGGATGCCTACATAGCTTTACACAATCAAAATTAAGAGAAGAATATTAAAAAGGAAAAAAGGAGCATTTCTCTAAATAATTGTAACATAATAATATGGGCTATTTTTTTGTTCCTTGAATTTCAAGTTAATGCCGGGCACTTCTGATAGGGTGGGCCAGCTGTCAATCATAGTGGCACCAGCCCACGTTGGCCCGTATGTGGCTACGTGCCACACAGGTCATCATTGGATACAACAACAAGGTCAGATTTGCGAACGGTACCTAGAAAACATCATGGCTTGCGCCAAACTTGAAAAAAGAAAGAGAGGTGGAACAAAACCAATGTGTTTCATCTGTAATGAGACAGTTGCCCTTGTAAAAAGTGGAAACGTGAAACGTCATTATGAAACAAAGCATGGCCACGAGCTGAATTACCCACAAAACTGAGGTAAAAATAAGAAAAATAAGCCAAATGCAAGCATCATACAAAGCAACACGCAAAATGATAGTCAGGTCAGCCAAACAGCAGGAGCATGGAACTGAAGCCTCACTGCGAGTGGCATGGGTCTTAGGCAAGCACAGAAAAACATTCACTAACGTGGAAATCGTGAAGGAGTGTATGAATGAAGTGGCAATCGTTTGAGGGAACTCAAAAAGATGACATCATACAAAAAATAAATCAAATACCCCTCTCTGATTCCACTGCAGTAAGACGAACTGAAATGTCCCTTTTCACACTGATATGGACAGAACAGCTCGAGAACACATCTGCACGTCGGACATTGAACTTTTATCTGTATCATTGCGTCCTTTTTATCTGCCACGCGAGTTTCCTCAAATCTTTTTAACAGCAGTCTATATACATCCAAAGGCGAATGCTGCCTCTGCATCTAGCACTATCTTTGATGTGGTGCAAAAATTACAGTCAATTTCACCAGATGCGCCCAACTTCATTCTAGGTGATTTTAACCATGTGTCCCTTAAGAAGACACTCACAAACTTTCAGCAATTTGTCACCTGTCCAACCAGGCGGGATAAGACGCTTGATCTCTGTTATGGATCAGTAAGGGATGCATACAAATCACTGCCTCTTCCCCCGCTGGGCTCAGCTGATCATAATTGTGTGCATCTACTGCCAAAATACAAAACTGTTTTAAAGAGAGAAAAAACTCAAATGAGGGTAAAAAAGGACTGGGCAGAAGAAGCTGTGGACTGTCTAAGGGACTGTTATGAGAGCACGGATTGGGAAATGTTTAAACAGTCCTGTGGTGATGACTTGGACGAGCTGGCTGATGTAGTGTGTTCATATACTGCCTTCTGTAGAGACACAATTATACCATACAAGCTGGTGAAATTTTTTACAAACAATAAACCATGGGTGAATAGTTCTGTTAAATCTAATGTGCAGAAAAAGAGGCTTGCTTTTAAGAGCGGATCAGTCTCTGAGTTACATGTGGCTACTAAAGAGCTGAAAATTGAAATTTGTAAAGCAAAACAGAAATATAAGACTGATTTGGAGAATAAAATGGCTGCCAATAATTTGGGCTCAGCATGGTCTAGCATGAAAACCATAACGGGCCTCCAGAATCAGAGACACAGCAACCGTTTCTCTCTAGTGGACTTTAAGTCGGACACTGAGTTTGCTGATGCTCTTAATTGCTTTTATAATCGTTTTGATACCCTTGATTTTAGCCATGAAATTCAGGAGCTTGGTTTGAAACTAAAAGAACAACAGCACTTTCAACTATCGCAAAATGATATTTTAAAGGTTTTTAACTCGACAAAGGTCAACAAAAGTACAGGCCCTGACAATATATGTGGCCAACTACTTAAATCCTGTGCAAAAGAGCTGAGCTCCATATTTCATTACATTTTTAATACATCCTTGCAGACACAGCATGTTCCTAAAGTCTGGAAGGATGCTGTTATAGTCCCCGTCCCTAAATCGAGTGGTCCAAAAACCCTTAATGATTTTAGACCGTTGGCTCTTACATCAATTATAATGAAGCATTTTGAGAAGTTGGTAAGGTTAGAAATCATACAAAAAACTGAGCATTTACTTGACCCCATGCAGTTTGCCTACAGGCCACATAGGGGTGTAGAGGATGCCACTGTCACTTTGCTCCACTTGCTTTTTAAACACCTGGAGGGAAGTGGGTCTCATGTTCGACTCCTTTTCGTGGACTTCTCATCAGCTTTTAACACAATCCAACCACACATCCTGGCGAGCCGGCTTTTAGAACAATTCAACCTAGGTTTTAATCTTGTGGGCTGGATTGTGGATTTTTTAACTGAAAGGACACAGAGAGTCAGGGTTAATGGAGTACTTTCCAGCCAACTTTGCTCCTCTACTGGTTCACCACAGGGATGTGTGCTGTCACCCTTACTTTTCATCCTGTACACCAACATGTGTCAAAGTAAATATGCAAACAGGACCATAATCAAGTATGCAGATGACTCTGTTATTGTTAGACTCCTCCAGAAAAATGAGACTGGTCATGGCCCAATAATAGAGGATTTTGTGAAGTGGTGTGAGGAGTCACATCTTCAACTAAACATACTCAAAACAAAAGATATGATCGTTGATTTTAGAAAACATGCTTCCCCTAACGATGTCACAACAATAAAAACACAACCGGTGCAATATGTGGATTCATACAAATACCTTGGAACAATAATTGATTTTAAACTGAATTTTGAAGAAAATTGTATTGCTGTGTGTAAAAAGGGACACCAGCGTCTTCACTGTCTGAGGAAACTGTTCTTTTTCCAGGTGGATAAAACCATAATGACCTTGTTTTATCGTGCTTTTATCGAATCTATTGTATCCTTTTCTTTGGTTTCATGGTTTGGAAGTCTCTCTATTAAGAACAGGAACTCACTCAATCAGGTGGTGAAATGGTCCAGTAAGTTAATTGGTGAATCTCAGCCGAACCCGGCCTCCCTGTACACTAGACAGGTACAGCGGATAACCGAGTCTATTTTAAATCACAGTTTGCACCCTTTGCACAAAGAGTTTCAGCTACTCCCTTCAGGAAAAAGGTTTTTAGTTCCAAGGTTTAAAACCAAGCGTTTTAAAAACAGCTTTGTTCCAGCTGCAATCACGCTGAAGAACATTAATTTTGTATGTGTTATTTATTTATTTGTTGATTTTTTAGATCAATTTATCAGGGTTTTATTATATTTTAATTATGTTGGTCAGTTTTAAGTGTCCAAATTTGGATTAGCACTGGAGCACTTTAATTGTTTTATCCACTGTATGTAACTGTCCCATTTTTATTTGTGTGTATGTGTTGTCCTAACTGTGTGACGGAAGCCCACTTTTAAACTGCAACACAAGTTTACCTACGGGTACGAATAAAGTAACCTGAACCTGAACCTGAACACATCATCCTTTTTGCATAGTTCAAATTTTCTTTGTGGATTTACCCCTACCTGCTCCTTAATGACCTGTCTCTGTTCTGTTTAACCCCTATCTGCTCCTTAATGACCTGTCTCTGTACTGCCTAACCCCTACCTGCTCCTTAATGACCTGTCTCTGTACTGCCTAACCCCTACCTGATCCTTAATGACCTGTCTCTGTACTGTCTTACCCTTATCTGCTCCTTGTATATACACTGTCTAACCACCTGACCTGGTCATCTGATCCAGACATTATCGTGTCAATATATTCAGTGTTAGCTGTTTAAATATCTTGGGATATTACTAGACTTAACAATCTGAATCTCCTCACAATAAGGGGTATGCAGAGCTAGATTAAACCTTCTTAACATCCACTCCCCAGGGTGTGTCCAACAACAATGCTGCCTCAATGTTTATGAACTTCCTGATCCACACACCACACAGTGTTTAAAGGGGTAACCTCCTTTATCAGCTTACATTCCAACACTGAGATTTAAAGAAATGCATTTGGCCTTAGGTCTAGAGGCGGTCTCCTTCCTATTTATGAATGATTGTTATAATGACTCAAACTAAATGCATCACACATGTGGCATTAAACTATGAGTGTCAGGGAAGCATAACCCTACTCTTAGCCTCCGAATCAACCAGGGCCAGACACTCAAGCTTTAAGCAACAAGGCAACAAACGGAGAGGACGCTGGCGCTGTCTGTTCGCCGCTTTTCCAAGCAATTTTTGGGCCAATTTTGGCCAATTTTACTTAAAAAGTGATTTTTTGTTGACATATTATCTCTACTTGGTTCCCTGCAAGCTACATCAGCGACGAAAAGCAAGCTTATGGACTGTCTTTAGTTGTTCCAGTGTTATTGTGTTATTGTGAAGAGCCGTGTAGCTCATTTGTTATTTTGGTTTCCCTAGTAACGGCTAAAAACAACGGCTAAAAACAAGTAGCCGATGTGACATTTTCCTGGTCACCGCTGGCGTTTTTTTTTTTCGGCGATCCTGGTGAGGAATATGCCCTGGTCAACCTGCTAAACTGTCTCTACTGTCTCGTGGATTTTCTGCACTGCCTCCCAGCTCTTCCCCAGATGCGTCGGGTCCGTACCTAGCTGCTAACAGGCAAACATCACTCAACATCAGGTTCGATGTTGACGTACTTCGCCCCACAGCTGCTGAAGTACAACAATCGCTCCATCCCACCCTGTATTTCCACCATTAAGCAGCTAGGACTATTGCGTAGACCTCGATATATCCACAGAGGCTCAGGGAGAAACTTTATTTATGGTCAGCCTGCCGGCTTCATCACATCCATTTGGTCCGCTGAGACGGCTGAGGGCAAAAGACGTAACATCGTGAGATCCCCGCACTCCCGGCTGGATAGATTTCATGGAGTGGATTCCAACCTGCGCGGAGTGGATTTTAAGGCTCTGCGACCTGTACAGAGAATAACTCCACAGTCACTGGTTAAATTTGAACTTTTCAACACTCAATCCTTGAATAATAAATCCAGCTTGATTGAAGAGCATATCAGGGAAAAAGGACTTGACTTCATGTGTCTAACAGAAACCTGGCACCAGCCAGAGGTTTACTCTGCCCTAAACGAAGCCTGTCCCCCAGGCTACAGTTACTTGGAGGCAGCCCGCAGAACTGGACGCGGTGGTGGCCTAGCTGTCATCCACAAACAGGACCTGGAGTTGTCCCCCATGGTGCTGCCTACAACTTCCTCCTTTGAATGTCTTGCATTCACATTCAAGCCCCCCCATCCCATGACTGTTCTACTCATATACAGGCCCCCTAAACCCAACTCTGCTTTCATCCCGGAAATGTCTGATCTCCTCACAACACTCTGTACTACCTCTGCCAATACCATCATTCTGGGTGATTTAAATATTCATGTTGACACCCCCTCATGCCAGCCCGCTGCTGATTTTCTTCAGCTGCTAGACTCCCTCAACCTACAACAACATGTTGATGCCCCCACACACTCCAGAGGACACACAATTGACCTGGTCATCTCAAACTCCGCCCCCATCAGCAACCTACAGGTCTATGATCTTGGCGTCTCGGATCACAGAGTTGTGTCAATGGAGCTCCCTTTTCCTTCCTCCCACACCAAACCAAAGCGGCAGATCCACTTCAGGAATGTGAAAAATATCAACATGGATGCCCTGGCCCTGGACCTTCAACATCTCTCCTCTGGCTCAACTGACTCCCTCTCTGTTGCTGACTCAGTGGACTTATACAACCAGTCCCTGAGCAGTCTCCTGGATCTCCACGCCCCCTTAACATCGAGGTCAGTCTCCTTCTCGCGCTCCGCACCCTGGTACACCAGTGAACTACGTACAATGAAGGCTGCTGGGCGTGTCCTTGAGCGGCGACTCAAGGCCTCTGGTCTGACCGTTCACAAACAGGCATACAGGGAACACAGGAGGGCATATGCTGAAGCCCTGAATAATGCACGGTCCAGGTTCTATTCCGCAATAATCAACAATAGCCCTGGTAACTCCAAACAGCTCTTTTCAACTGTCCATCACCTTCTCAAACCCCCTTTACCATCCCAATCTGATGTCACCACGGAGAGGTGCAACATGCACATCAACTTTTTTAAACAAAAAGTGAATAACATCCGCTCACACCTCTCCATCACTACTGCCCTGCCCCTTCAAACTGCTGACCCACCGATTGACTCTGTCCAGACCCTCTGCTCCTTCTCCAGCATCACAAAGGAAGAGGTGGAGGACGTCATCAGGAAAATGAAGCCATCCACCTGTGCACTAGACCCCTTCCCTACAGCTCTGCTGAAGGCCAACATCTCTGCTGTCTCTCCACTCATCACCAATATCATTAACCACTCCCTCCTGGCCGGCCATATCCCATCTGCATTAAAAACTGCTGTCATCAGACCAACATTAAAAAAAACCTACCCTTGATCCAGAAGTCCTCTCCAACTACAGGCCCATCTCAAATCTCCCATTTCTGTCAAAAGTTCTGGAAAAAACAGTTGCAGCACAACTCCAGGATCACCTCATACAACATCACTTGTTTGAAAAATTCCAGTCTGGTTTCCGCTATGGCCACAGTACAGAAACAGCCTTGGTCAGGGTCACAAATGACCTCCTGATGGCAGCAGACACCGGCTCCCCATCTCTCCTCATCCTCCTGGACTTAACAGCTGCTTTTGATACGGTTGACTACAATATTCTCCTTCACCGTCTGCAATACACCATTGGACTATCAGGAAATGTAAAGAACTGGTTCACCTCGTACCTCACTGACAGAACTGAGCACGTTGCCCTGGGCAAAGCAAAATCACACACCAACAACGTCACCTGCGGTGTCCCCCAGGGCTCGGTGTTGGGCCCCACACTGTTCTCACTGTACATGCTCCCCCTGGGTAGTGTCATTAGCAGGCATGGCTTGTCTTACCACTGCTATGCTGATGATACACAGCTCTATATCAGGACAACCCCCACTTCTTCTGCCCCTCTGCCAACATCCACACTGACCACCTGCCTGGAGGAGATAGAGGCGTGGATGAAGCTCAACTTCCTACAACTTAACAGCCATAAAACGGAAGCCATCCTTGTTGGCACGCCACATCAGCTCCGCTCCCCCACCATCACCAATATCACCTTCTCTGGCAAAAACGTCCCCCTTTCCACATCCGTCACCAACCTCGGTGTTAAAATGGACCCACAACTTAATTTTGACACCCACATCAAACACCTCTGTAAGACAGCTTTATACCACCTCAGGAACATCGCCAAACTCCGCCAATCACTCACCCTGGCTGATGCAGAGAAGCTCGTCCATGCCTTTGTCTCCTCCAGGTTGGACTACTGCAATGCACTCCTCATTGGGATCCCTGGCAAGAGCATCCAGAGGCTCCAATACATTCAAAACAGTGCTGCCAGGGTCCTGATGAGGGTGCGCAAGCATGACCACATCACCCCCATCCTGAAATCACTGCACTGGCTCCCTGTCTCACTCAGAATTGAGTACAAGGTCTCCCTCCTCACCCACCAGTGCCTTCACGGACTTGCCCCCCTCTACCTTCAGGAACTCCTCACCCCCCCGACAAACTCACGTACACTCCGTTCAGGATCCACTCACACCCTCCAAACCCGACATACGAAGCTGTGCACCATGGGTGATCGGGCCTTTTCTGCTGCTGCCCCTAGACTATGGAACGCCCTCCCTGACCACCTGAGGGCTCCACAGACTACAGCTCTTTTTAAACGGAACCTCAAAACCCATCTCTTTAAAAGAGCATTCAGCTAAACTTTCTTTGAGGTTCCCCCTTTTTTTTAATAGTTTTTTGGTATTTTTTTCTCTGAAGCACTTTGAGATTCTTGAATATAAAGTGCAGTATAAATAAAATGTATTATTATTATTATTATTAAGCAACGGTGTCCCTTCGACCTTAAAGAGTTTACCAAGAGGCATGATTTCAATAGAAACCCTCCTTTAGAGCACAGAGGAACGTTCACATATTCGTGGGCAAAAACACAGGATGTCACTCCTTTTTTCTGAAAATTACTTATTTCAGTAAGTGCTAAAATGGCAGATTAATACGTTGAAGATCATATAAGACAATTTCCCAAGAGTTGTATTGGGGTTCACTGACTCTTTAGCAAGTCGAGGATAGCAACCTATCTACCTCCAGTCAATATAAGCACTGAATAACCAATAATACCCTCTATTTATCACCCCGGCAACAATCCACCTCATACAGCCTGGTAAGCATGCATACATGATTGCTTTCTAAAATCCATCTCTAACCCACCTTAACCCCTACCACTGACCTGCTGAGGTTTTATGTCTTGTATAGTCTTCGCTACAACTATAATCTTTTGTACGTCTTTCCCTTGGTGCTGCTGGTTCTGTCTGTCCATAAGTGTTTTTTATTGATGTACATGTATACATTTATTTATGTATGACCTGGCAGGGACGGCAGATGTTAACAATGTACAATAACACGATATTGAAATAATTTCATGCAAGTGTGTGTAATGTCTTACCTTGTCATCCTTTAGGGTGCTGATTCTGCTCTCAAGGTCCTTCAACGTCTTGTCCTGCTCACACAATCGACTCAATTTCACCTGCACACACACACAGTTCAACGGTCAATGTTTTTTAACAGTAAGTGGTTGAGTCATAGCTTAATTCGTGCGTGCGTGTGCGAGTGTGTGTGTTGTCCACATTAGTGCTTGAGACCCAAAATGATCTGAAAATAGGGTCCAGCTCGCTTAAAGGAAATCCCCAAGATTTCCTTTAAGCTGCTTTATCAGAGTTCTGACAGTGTTGGCCAGGTTGTACTTACATCAACGTCACTTTCTGCCACCTTCACTGGTTTCCCAACCTCCTTCAGAAACTGGCTTCCAACCACCTGCAAATCATGGCCAAAGCTCTTTAGATGCGTGTCACAAGAGGAAGGCCTTCTTAGACACACACTTACTCACGAGGGAGAGCAAATACATCAATAGTTCTTTACAGCTAAGGCAGGCAGAGGTACATGTTACATGTATTGCTGCACGACGTGCTATGATATCTACGAGAATACAAGGCCCATAAAGGATCTGCTCCATTTAAAACCACAAGGACTACAGACTTGGATGGATTCACTCATTCACAAATTCAGAGGTTGGTACACATTATCCTCGACTGAAAGTGTGGATGGAGTCAAAGTATGCATTCACATCAATTACCAATATAGATCCTCC
Organism: Gadus macrocephalus; assembly: GCF_031168955.1. Taxonomy (NCBI): domain Eukaryota; kingdom Metazoa; phylum Chordata; class Actinopteri; order Gadiformes; family Gadidae; genus Gadus; species Gadus macrocephalus. The sequence goes on along the minus strand of NC_082390.1, from coordinate 21,220,027 downwards.
AAAAGAAAGCCCTATGAGGAGTATATTAGATACATAGGGAGTAGTCAGGTAGGAGTCTACTTAGGAGGTCATTTTACCTTCTGTGTATTTATAAAACCAAAATACACAATGGGACGGGTGATATTTGTGGGGGAAACTAATAATTGCCTCCTCATAACACCCCCCCCCCCCCCCGGAAGTGTTTCGGCTTCGTTAACCAAAATAAATGGAAGCCATTGGAGAAGCTCCCATCTCACCAGGACTCCTGGAGGGGGTGGACAGAACACCAATGGAAACTGAGTTCAGGAAAGAGCCTTTGTTTTTAAGGGTTCTACCAACAGGTTATACTCAGAGTTCTAGAGTCTACTGACAGGGTTATAGGGTTCTACTGATAGGGTTCTACTGAAAGGGTTCTACTGACAGGGTTACATGGTTCTACTGACAGGGTTCCACTGACAGGGTTCTACTGACAGGGTTCTATTGACATGATTACACTGACCGGGTTCTACTGACCGGGTTACAGGGTTCTACTGACCGGGTTACAGTGTTCTACTGACTGGGTTCTACTGACAGGGTTACCGGGTTCTAGTGACTGGGTTCTACTGACCAGGCTCTACTGACAGGGTTACAGGGTTCTACTGACCGGGCTCTACCGACCGGGTTACAGGGTTCTACTGACCGGGCTCTACTGACCGGGTTATAGGGTTCTACTGACCGGGTTCTACTGACAGGATTCTACTGACCGGGTTATAGGGTTCTGCTGACCGGGTTCTACTGACAGGATTCTACTGACCGAGTTCTACTGACCGGGTTCTCATAACAGCAGAGGCTACAGTAGAAAAATAATAGAAAGCAAAATACAATTAGCTTTCTTAAAGACAGATTAGGGTGCATCCTGCCAGATAGGAGCCCTGTGGGATGTTCTTACAGACAGATTAGGGTGCATCCTGCCAGATAGGAGCCCTGTGGGATGTTCTTACAGACAGATTAGGGTGCATCCTGCCAGATAGGAGCCCTGTGGTATGTTCTTATAGACAGATTAGGGTGCATCCTGCCAGATAGGAGCCCTGTGGTATGTTCTTATAGACAGATTAGGGTGCATCCTGCCAGATAGGAACCCTGTGGTATGTTCTTATAGACAGATTAGGGTGCATCCTGCCAGATAGGAGCCCTGTGGGATGTTCTTACAGACAGATTAGGGTGCATCCTGCCCGATAGGAGCCCTGTGGGATGTTCTTACTGACAGATTAGGGTGCATCCTGCCGGATAGGAGCCCTGTGGTATGTTCTTATAGACATATTAGGGTGCATCCTGCCAGATAGGAGCCCTGTGGTAGGTATGGATTGGTGTTGTTTGAGGAGGATATGGTTTGAGACAGGATGTTGAAAGCGGTCGGCTCGGCTCAGGGGCCCAGCCACAGCCCGGCACATGCACGGCTGAGCCGTCATGCTCCTCAGGTCACCAGCATACAGGGGGGGTCAAGGTCAGGGGTCACAGAGCAGGGTCAGGGCCAAGGGTCAAAGGTTGGATGAGAGTCAAGCCATGGACACGGTGCTACAGCAGCGTTGGGATGGACGTCTATTACACAGACACACACGTGTGTTGCTCTAGACACACACAAACTACAGCTACCAAGGCCTGCACGTACACACACCACACACACACACACACACACACACACACACACACACACACACACACACACACACGCACACGCACACGCAGACGCCTCTAGAATACAGCTGCTAACATGCAACACGTAAGCACAGACACACAAACCTGCGCAGCCACACAAACATTTCCCTCTCCGACACAACCTCATACCATTCATAAACAGACATTGACTCACTTGATCACACTCACTCGTTCACTCACTCGTTCTCTCAGAGAGCTTACGTTGGTCAGGGGCCTGAGGGGCCCGGCTGTGCAGTGCAGTAGAATACTGTGAACTGCCAGGATCAGTGGCTCTAGAGCTCTGATCTGGGAGTCAAAACCAGAGAGACACACAGGCGCCGTCAACAAAACGTCAGACGCAGAATGCCTCTTAAACCAAGCAAGGAAGGGTTAGAAGCTAAAGAGCCTAAAGAGTGGACCAGAAAGAAACCAAACACATTGAAGGTATCCGTGTACACGCCCGGTCTGTCCAGGACGGCGCGGTCACATGCTTCAGTTAGAGCGGGTAGTGGTCAGGGAACAACAGGTTTTTGGATTAGTTTGATTCAGAGAGATGGACAGAGGGAAATAAGAAGGAAAGAGAGTAGGACAAGAACTGAATGAACAAAAGGAAGTATCAGTGAGTCCAGCAACGCCCCCACCTTCAGGTCCAGATACTCCAGGTCCTTCTTCAGCTGCATGTAGGCGTCTTCAGTCTGCCAAAAAGGAGGAAGAAGACCGTAAATATTGACTCATGTGGAACCGGCTGTGACCAGCTCCATAAGCTCCAGGTTGTTGATCAGCTCACAGGCCCAGGCACACATTGGCTTCTTCCCTGTTTCGTCTTGTGATCTCATCTGGCTGCTCTTTCTTGAATTCTTTGTCATTATTCTTTCTTTATCCTTTTCTTTGTCTCAGTCACACAGGCGCACAGACGGCCACACACCAATCTCCATTTTGAATGAACAGAACACGACGTAGCATCATTCCACCACACTGAGACAGTGGACACAGAGATACAGAAGCTAAGCAGCAAGCTGTTCCCCACCAGGGGAACCAGTAGAAACACTGATCTACTGCTGAGGTCCTCAAACAGGGCAGAGGAAACACCACAACACCGAGGACAACACTGCAGCCAATCAGAGCATGGTGACAGTGCTTCATGGGCGCCATGAGAACAAAGCATGCCAGGACGGAGACTCCGCCCACAGTGACTAGTTGAGCGACAAAAGAGACAGACGGTTCCACGACGGCCCGTCCAACCTCCAGAGATAAGCCATGACTGAGGGGGGTCTCCCACCTGGGCACCCCAGTGGCCCAGAGGGGCCAGCAGCCCTGCGTGGGGGCAGCGGACAGTGGCGGGCGCGCCGTTGGTCGCGGTGCTGGTGACGGCAGCAGTGGTGGTGGTGGTGGTGGTGGGGTTAGGCAGGGGGCTGTAAGTGTGGGGGTAGTAGGTGACCTCAGAGCCGTGGAGCTGCTGTAGCTGTGCCAGCGTGTGCTGCCGTGCGGACGCCATCCTGGCCTGGTGGCGGCGCAGCTGGATGAGGAGCAGAGTCAGCTCCTCGGGCTGGACGCCGTCGTTAGCGCAGTAAGCATCGTTAGAAAGACGTCAACACACCGTTAGAACGTCGTTAACACAACAATAACACCCAAAGAACGTTGTTAACACATCGTTAGAACGTCGTTAACACATCAATAACACATCCTAAGAATGTCGTTAACACATCAATAAAACATCCTAAGCACGTCGTTAACACATCGTTAGAACGGCGTTAACACATCGTTAGAAAGTCGTTAACACATCGTTAGAACATCGTTAACACATCAATAAAACATCCTAAGCACGTCATTAACACATCGTTAGAACGTCGTTAACACATCAATAACGCATCATCAGGACGTCGTTAACACATCGTTAGAAAGATGCATCGTTAGAACGTCATTAACACATATATAACACATCCATAGAACATTGTTAACACATCGTTATAACTTTGTTAACATATCATTTGAAAGACGTTTACACATCATTAACACATTGTTAACACATAACTAGAAATGTTTTAACACATCATTAACACAACGGTAACACATCATTACAAAGACGATAACACATCGTTTACACATCATTATAAAGCTGTTAGAAAGCTAGTAGCACACATTAACATATCACTAACACATTACCAACACATTACCAACACATCGTTATAAAGCTATTAACACATCATTGACACATAACCAAGAAAGCACATTGTTTCAAAGCTGTTAACACATCTTTAACACATTGTTAGAAAGTCGTTTACTCATTTGTCAACCCGTCATATAGTTTTGCATGCCACTAACACATCATAAACAGATGAACAGTTCATTAATAATGTATTATTAATATAATGTTGACAGCTCCAATACAGTATTTACACATTATCAATGAAGGTCACACTGTTATTGCTGATAGTGACCACGAGCATGGCAGAAGTTACTCTGGCGGCCATGGTAACCGCTCTGTCTGGCCTTGATGCCCTTCTGAACATCGCAAAAAAGATCCATGATAAATGATTTGGACGATGGGTCTGGCCTGACGAGTTATAATTGAGTCAGTGGTGGACACCCCTAAGAGTCTACTGCTACCCTGCTACCCTCTCAATGAAGCCAACCCTTCATTTGGTTCATGAAGGGTTGGCTTCATTGAGAAACAGTACATCATAATATCAGTAGACTGCAACATACAGACCATCACCATCTAAAGCATGGACGGACCGTAGGCTGACCCCTGACCCCAGGAGGCTGACCCCTGACCCCAGGAGGCTGACCCCTGACCCCAGGAGGCTGACCCCTGACCCCAGGAGGCTGACCCCTGACCCCAGGTCACCAGGAGGCTGACCCCTGACCCCAGGAGGCTGACCCTGACCCCTGACCCCAGGTCACCAGGAGGCTGACCCCTGACCCCAGGTCACCAGGTGGCATCAAGGAGCAGGTAGGGGTTAAGCATCAGGGAGAGGTACAGTTTGCTTTGGATGGATGTTGTCCAACACCCTAACATCCTGCCCCCTTGGGGAAACCCCGGGGCAGCAGAACTCAACACAGCTGAAGGGGTCCTTTGGGGCGCTAGGAGGAGCAGCGTGAACCCAGTGAGGACTACTCGTTGGAGGTGGAGTGCGTTCTTACCGTCTTGCCATGGAGACTGGGAGCGCTGACGGTGTGGGAGATGTAGCCTGACGCCGGCCCCGCCCGCCGCTCCATGGTGGCCGCCTGCAGGAACAACCATGAGGACACGTTCCTGACACAGGCTGGTTCCCAGGGAATGACTCAACTCATAGTGTAGTCTGCAGTCTGTGTTGACCAGCTGCTAGCAACGGATCACTGAGCAGGAACATCTAGGCGTTTTGGTTCTTATTTGTGGGTGTGCTGTGACCTAGTGCTGGGACTCTGTGTGGCTCAGAGTAGCCCTGAAAAGATGGACCACTGGTTCTGAGGACCGCTACTGATTTATCAAAATATGTGGAAGAGCTTGTTTTAGTGATAACATGGAACAACCATTCATACCATTAATTCACTGAGCTGTTGCTCATGTATAGAAGCACTGATACAGTATGCTCAACCCACTCAACCAACCAGTGCTATGGAAATGATGACATGGCCCAGTGAAGCTAGTCTCTTGGCTTTCCTGCTGTTGTTGTTGTTGTTGTTGTTAATAGTTGGCCAACAACAACATGATCACATGCATGTCATATGCTCATCCCTCTGAGGCCTCAGGCCGCCTGGTGGCTCCTGGGGGCCCAACAGGGCCCTCCCTGGTCGTGGAGCCTCGGTCCCCTGTGGGCTCCTCACAGAGCGGTGACCAGAGGGGCGAGACAGGCTTGAGGGACATCCTGAGCGGACCGCACAGCGCCTACAGCGCCCCGCTCACTGACATCAGTGAGAGCTGCTGACGGTCTGGAGGAGGGCGATGGACCCCTACGGGGGTCCAGGACCCTCAGAGCCTTACCTTGAACATCTGGGACTGGGCCCGGCGAGGGGAGGCGGCGAAGGGGCCGTCGACCTCTGACCTGACGGGCCGGACCGTCACCCGCTCGGCAGGCGTGTGAGGCCTCCGCAGGGGGGAGGCGGTCCTGCCGACCCCGGGGGGGGGCAGGTCGGCGGGGGAGGGGGGCACTGAGATGCAGCGCGGGTGGCCGTCCGAAGGCCGGGGGGCGGAGGAGGCGGAGGGCCCGGCGGAGGGGGGCCGGGGGCCATAGGGGTAGTCGGGCGCGGGCGTGTAGAGGGGCGCGGTGGGGCTGCCGTGGCGGTACTGGTGCCGCTGCTGCCACTCGTACAGCTGGTACACGGGCCCCCCGCCCCCCCCAGGCCCGGCCGGCTCCGGGGCCAGCTGGAAGTGGCTGAGGCGGTCCTGGGCGTACTTGTACTCCCCGGTGCGGGTGGCGGGAGGGGGGCTGGGGCCGGGGGCCCGAGGCAGGGTCTGGTAGCGCACCTCCCTGGAGGAGGAGGAGTGGGGCAGGGTGGCGGGGGAGCGGCGGGGCAGGGTGTTCTCCCGTGACGGGGGTCTGGAGGGAGAGAGATGTGTTAGTGACGGGCGGGGGTCCGGTCCTCTCTGAAGCCCAGGTCCCTGTACGGCGTCACTAAAAACCTTCTAGAGCAGGGACGGGCAGCTGGCGGCCATCCTCACTCAGTGAGGCCCCCCACATCATTTTAAATAAAATAAATTAAAATAAAACATACATTTATATTTTATTACAGAAACTTCGATAAAGAAAACCGTAAGTTTCCGTCAAGATGAGAAGCAGAGTATCTGTTCAAAGAATTCTAAGGCAAACCCATGCATCTTGTTTGCTTAGAAACTATATCAGTCATGAAAGAGTTCAACTTAAGTTGCCACTACATCTACTACACTGCACTGAATATAATGCTGGTTGTTGCACTTAATGTTGGGCCACTGTTATTCCGTTTTTTGCCATCATTGAATGATGATGTATGTGAGTTGTTTGCACTGAAAAAAATGCTTATCACTCATGTGGCTGTTGTTGTTTCTTTTAAAACAAACTTGTATTTTTCGTTTAACAAGAGTAGTTAAAAATCCATTTCAGCACAGAAAATATAAAAATGAATGTATGTTGGTTCAATTCACATACATAGTCTATGAATATATGAATGAATTTTTAGGTAGTGGCCATCTCCAATATATCACATAGTTTGTTCTTATTTTGTATTATTGTAGCTTCTCTCATATCCGATTAGTTGAAGTGCGTGATCATGTGGCTCTCTGATGGTGATGAGGAAAAATGTTGTCCCTCTTAATCATGAAAGTTGCCCATCCCTGTTCTAGAAGGACCAGAGTGGTGAGTAGCAGACAGAAAGAAACCAGAGATGAGCTCTCAGGAATGCCCCAGCTTCTCAATGCACTAGAGTCTGAACCAGTTTGAACCACTGTTTGCTGTTGCATTTAAAGAGGAATCAACTCGTTAATATATCATCAAAGCATCAGCGTCTTATGAACCACTGCTTAGTGTTGCATTTAAAGAGGAATCAACTCATTAATACATCATCAAAGCACCAGAGTCTTTTGAACCACTGTTTAGTGTTGCAGCCTCTCTTTCTGTGGGATGGTTCTCCATCCCAGTGCCTCTGAAGCAGCAGCTGTATTTCTACACTTGTAGCATTAGCACCACATAGCATTTAAAGTTACATTATATCATGTCCCTTATTATTATAAGGGACGGGATGCTCATCTGGGGTGTGAAGGATAATGAAGTAGGACTATAACCAGTTTGGCAATGGCAGAAAAGATTTGGCAAATTTTTCATGGGCGCAACCCACATACTCAGCGCTGCTGCTCATCCCACAAATGCATGTTTCTTACAAATGGGGCACCATTTGAAAGGGAAATAAACAGGCTTTCCAACGGTATAAGATTTATTGCCAAAAAAGCGTTGTTTCCACAGAAAAATAATCTACCAAACACAAATTTCCTTACTTTTTGTGTAGAGTTTATATATATCTCCATATCCATATATACGTATGGATCCATATCCATATATCTATATGAGGGCTGGTTAAAATGAACGTGTTATTTACGCGTTAACACAATCTTATTTTAACATGATTAATACAAATTGACGCATTAACGCACACTCTTTTTTATTTTTTCCTTTTTTTCCCCTTTGATTTTGAAAGGTTTGACCCACAGAATATCAACATTCACATCAGAAATCATTTTTGGTTTTAGTTCCATTGACTTAACATTCAATTACACTTGCAGTATGACTGCCTGATTAAAATTGCAGTAAGCCAATAAGGGCCCATCTCACAGAAAGCAGATGAACCAGACACTCTGATTATAGGAGACTCAACCATAAAGGATATAACCGGTAAATGACAAGTGTTGACCATTTTGGACACATTCAAACTGTCTCAACATGTGAAAGAGGCTAATGGTTGTAAGGGGCACACCACAGATCACAAAGGGCCTCAATGTTTCTGATCTCTCTGTGACTGATCCTTCCTTGTCTGACCACTTTTGTGTTTTCTTTAATATATAGTTTATTCCCGACATACAGACAAAATCAAATACTGTCAAAAAACGGTATATCAATAAACATTCTAATGTACTTTTTAAAAAGGCCATCTCCTTGCTACCACCTCTCAACCATAGAAAACTTTAATTTGAAAAATGTGAAAGTCATAGATGTCATTGCACCTCATAAGGTTAAAACAATTTCTGGAAAGCAAAATGGCAAAGTGGAGAAAAGCTGCTTCTGTAACAACACAAAAAAAAAAATGCGGGAAGGTGGAACGCATCTGGCATAAAAAAACTTCATATTCACCATGACATCTATAAAGAGAGCCTTCGTTCCTACAATTTAGACTTAACTTGCATCCGGCGCAATTGACTTTCTCACTGGCGCATGTGTCGTTGCTAGTTTGCAACTGGCGCAGCGTTCTTTTCCTTTCCACAAACCAGGAAATGCCTGGTAAGGGTGCATGCATAATGTTGCTTGTGCACCTCGCGCATACACTTTGCTTCTCTCATCTACCTAGCCACACATTCTTGGTAAATTATTTGGGAAAGAACAGCTGATACAGCGGTAATAAGTTGTACTTTTAAATCAATGCATCTGCAAACACCGTACAGCAAACACATATTTTCTTGACACAGACATCGTGTACATGCCCATAACCTTTAGGATTGATGAGTATTTGATCGTGAGAAAACATTGTTTTACCGCGAGTGAGTGTTAAAAAGAATGAATGAATGCGGGCGCGCGTGTGTGCGTCCATCTGTTTAAACACACGCAAACTAAACACGTAACGCATAATACAGTCCATGGCAATGTATATTAACGGGGGGACACATGCATATTAGGAACACAAGTCGATAATGATAATGCATACAATACTGATAAGAAACGATATTTATAATGAATTGCATATGTCACTAAATAGAACCACAGTTACCGCATATCATATGTGTGTTAAGTTTTCTTTACTGAAAATTTATTTGAGGACTCAGGATTTCTGAAGTTGTGGAAGAAAACCTTATTCCATGTGTGAATTAGGCCATATTATTTGGCCATAAACTGAGCCATTTGAAGTTTGAAATGCATGTGCATCTGTCTCATCGGAGACTGCAGACGCACTGTCAAAATATCAACTTGTCAGATTCAAATGCGCTCATGGCTCTCAAAGGGAATGGGAGCTGGCACTCTCATTGGTTAATTGCACGTTACGCACAAACCACACCTATGGGTAATTAGGCTACTTCAGACCAACCCTTTTTAGATTTGCGCCGGGCGCAAGAGTAATTTTTGCGCTGGTGAAATAGCGACATCGTCACAGAACCGCCCATAAAGCTAATTGCGCTTGCCGCTTCTCACTTGCGTTTCAGACCATTAAAATAGGGCCCAATAAGTGCTAGAGGAACATTTTTCTCCAATATCATTAAAACCAATACTAATAATGCAAAAACCCTATTTGAAACTTTTGACAGACTGACCAACCCCCAACACAAATTCCACCTGATCTCCATTCCACGCAGAAATGCAATGAGTTTGCAGCATTTTACACTGATAAAATTGAACGCATCAGACACGCCATCAATATCTCCACTTCAAACAAAAATGTTGGACTACCACCCTGTTCAGGCAAAAGTAACGTAGCAATGATGACATGCTTTAATGTCATAGACTCTAAAACTCATGTTGAAACAGTGACACAACTAAAGCCATCCACCTGTTTCCTTGATACTTTACCTAACAACTTCTTTAAGAATGTTTTTGACTGCCTAGCAATAGACATAATGCAAATAGTTAACAACTCTCTCCAATCAGGCAATTTCCCAAAAGCCTTGAAAACTGCAGTTATTAACCCCCTTTTAAAAAAGCGGAGCCTAGATGCCTCTATCATTAACAACTACAGACCAATATCAAATCTACCCTTCATAAGTAAAATCATTGAGAACGTTGTCCTCCAGCAACTTAATCACTCCCTTGCATCAACTGGTTGCTATGACACCTTCCAATCAGGATTTCGACCCCTGCACAGCACCGAGACCGCCCTTATTAAAGTTGTTAACGACATCCGTCTTAACACAGACTCTGGCAAATCCTCAATACTAATGCTACTAGACCTCAGTGCAGCATTCGACACTGTAGACCAGGGGTCTTCAATTAAAATTGGACAAGGTCCAGCTACTAAAAATTCCTTCCAAGAAAGGTCCGAACCTACCACGTCCTAATAGCCTTCTTTTGTCAAATACAATCAACACGGCATATTACCATATAACTTCAGATGTATTTATTTTCAATTTCCAAATAGCTTACTTTCAACCATGAAAAACTAGTAAGACAAAGTAACGCATATTAACATTTCAAGTAAACAAAACAGTTACATTAGGCCTGCAATTCAAGTAAACATATAAAGTGCATAAGGCCTACATGTGAAGTAAGCGGAACAGGAACACTAGGCCTGCACTTCAAATAAACACAAAGTGCATTAGGCCTACATTTCAAGTAAGCAAAACAGGTACACCAGGCCTACATTTCAAATAAACACAAAAAAAGAGTATTAGGCCTTAATTTCAAGTAAGCAAAACAGTGTCTCAAGTGGTGTTAGTCCCAACAGGTCCTCACAGATCTCTTTCTTGTCTTGATAAAACAATCGCATATAAACCAAAAGCTGGGCATTATCCGTTACATCTGAAGACTCATCAATGGCTAAGGATAGGGTACTCAGACTGAACAGCCAAATGAAGCTGTGACAGTGCGTCATCTGATAAATTTCAGATTTTCTGGTTGTCGTTGCAGCTCACATTGGGATTTGCTTTATTTTTTCACACAATTCATCACTTTGTTTACCTTCAAGTAACGTCTCGGCAGCAGCGTTCAAGCACTCCTTCACAACAGTCGTGTCACTGAAAGTTTTTTTATGTTGCCCCAAAATCCATGCAATCTTAAGTGAGCATTCATTTGCACGTTGCTGGCCTGTAAATGAGTGTGTGAAGACACGCGTAGACCTCTCATACTGAGCTCTCAGCTCGGATATTTTCCACGCTCTCACTTCTGACTTCTGGGGATATTTTTCCTCGAAGGATCTGTGTTTGGATTCGTAATGCCGCTTAATATTCCTGCTTTTTAACAGCGCCACGGTTTCAACACATAAAAGACACAACTAAGGTTTTGTACTGCCTTGCAGGAGAATGAACATTAATTGGTCAGTCCATTCATCTTTAAAATGTCTGTTTTCGGGGTCAAATTTCCTTATTTTCGAGCAAGCCATTTTCTCATTCCAAATCGCCCTTCCGGTAAACAAAAAATTTGATTGGCTATTTTTGGAGTGACGCTGTTACGCACATGCCTTGACAGACGGGGGGAGGGGGGAAGTTCGGTGAGTGCATGATCTTCGCTCTGTGAAGATCATTGCTTTTTGCTGTTTTTATGCTGTACTACAGACTATTCTGCCTTTCAATTTGTATTTCAGTGAGAAATGATTTTACTAACATAATCATGCTTTGTATAGTGAAAAAATACAAAGCATGACCAATTTATTTTTTTCAATTGGTCATGGGTCCGGATAGGACCGTCACTTGGTCCGGACCCGGACCGCGGTCCGCCGTTTGGAGATGCCTGCTGTAGACCATACAATACTTTTGGACAGGTTAGAAAACTGGGTGTTGCTTTCAGGCACTGTCTTAAATTGGTTTAGGTCCTACCTAGAAAATAGGAACTACTTTGTTTCCATTGGCGACTTTGTATCAGAATCAACCAACGTCACATGTGGATTCCCACAAGGTTCGATCTTAGGACCCTCTTTATTCAACATCTACATGCTCCCACTAGGGCAAATCATGCAAAATAACAATATTGACCATCAATACTATGCCGATGACACGCAAATCGATGTATCGCTATCACCACATGACTATCCCCATAGGTCTGCTGTGCCATTGCATTGAGCAAGTCAAAGCCTGGATGTGCCGAAATTTCCTTCAACTAAATGAGGACAAAACCGAGATAATTGTATTTGCTACCAAAACGGAAAGGCTTAAAAAACACCTTCACTCTCTGTCTCTGAAAACCTCATTCAAAGCCAGAAATCTAGGGGTTAACATGGATTCAAATTTACATTTCGACAGTCACATCAAATCAGTTACAAAATCTGCATATTATCACCTTCAAAATGTAGCAAGACATAGAGGGCTTATGTCCACCGAAGACTTACAAAAAAATGTACATGCCTTTATCACTAGTATCCTTGATTACTGCAATGGTCTTCAGCTTGTACAGAATGCTGCTGCTAGAGTTCTAACAAAGACCAACAAATTTGAACATATTACACCAATTCTTAAATCGTTACATCGGCTTCCTGTAGGTCAGAGAATTGATTTTAAAATCATGTTGCTAACCTATAAATCCATACACGGTTTAGGGCCAAAATATTTAACAGATATGATTCCACTACATAAGCCTTCTAGACCACTAAGATCTTCTGAGACCAATCTGTTAATTACCCCCGATTAAACACGAAACAGGTGAAAGCAGGATTTAGTTACTATGCAACAAATAGCTGGAATAAACTCCCTGCGGATTTAAGACTTGCCCCATCTCTGACCACTTTTAAAACAAGACTGAAGAATTTTATGTTTGCTTTAGCTTTCTGCTAAATCTTAAATACATTGCACTTTCTAAAAATGCTTTAAAATGCCTTTTTAACTTTGCCTTTATTTTCTATTTTTACCAGAGATACATGATCTGAGATAGGTCAGGTTGGAGCCCCGACATGGGTACCAGAGAGACTGTTGATCTGATCTTAAACACATTGGCCCTCATTTATCAAACAAACGTAGAAATTAGCGCAAATCTGAACGCATGATTCATTTTACGATAGGTCCCACGTGAGATTCACGAAACTTTCGTATCACACCAATCCCAGCGTACAAAGGATCTTGGTGTTGATAAATACGGCGGCTGAGATCGATCGTAATTAACGTAACACGCCCATATAAAAGCATGTCTTCAGAAGTCTCGCCCCTAACTTTTACGACATGGAGAAACGTCCAACGGTAAAAAAAGAGAGGAGTTTTTCCGAGACCGAAATGGAGACGCTCGGGTCACTGGTGGATGCGAACCGTCTGGTTTTGTTTGGTAGCCTAAAAGCTGGCATTAAAGGCAAGCAAAATAATGCTATATGGAAGGAAATAACTGTTGCAGTGAATAGTGTTTCCAATGTTCGTCGGGCTACGGAAGAGGTTTGTTAATTAAATTAATTAAATAATAAATTAAATGTAAAATTTCTGTTATCCAGCTTAAAACATTTCACGTATATGCTATTGTTTGCATTGCGTTAAAGTTATTTTATTCCGAATAAGGTGAAGAGAAAATAGTCTGACATGAAGCTCAGCACCAAAAAACGTGTTGCGGCTGTGAAGTGGGCCAAGCAAGAAACGGGAGGAGGCCGGTGCAGTGCGACTGCAGCGTAACTCACCGAGATGACTCTGACCATGTAGTGCGCCCTGATGTAGACGATGCCCAACGTTGCTATTTTGGAAAATAAAAGAATTGTGCGTGCCCCCAGGCCATCGGGCTACCATGTTCAGGATTGACATTCTGGCATCGCAAATAATCTGAACATTAACTGAATGGTAGCTTTTGCGGTTGTAGGCCTATGCGTAATCATTAATAGATGGTGGCTTCATACGCACATGGGTACACTCAACCGCACCAATCACATTTGGAAACCTAGCAATAGCATAAAAATCCCGTTTGATTCCAGTTTGCTGATCGTTATTATATGGGAATTTAATATAACGTTCGGAGAGGGACATTATAGCTGCCAAAACTGCTGGCATGGTTCGGCTAATAGGCTACTTGGCTGGGAAATACCAGACCTGTCCCCGATCTCCTGCTGAAAGGTCCCGGTGGCCAAAAACCCCAAGGTAGAGCACACCTGCACTGGCACAGGTATTGCGTTTGATCGCCTAGTTTCTCGCCTTAACTGTGGCTCCAAAGCATTGCATAGCTCCATCAGGAGATGCCTTGGGAGACGAAAACGACTCAAGAGCCATTCATCGCTCTCCATAAAAAAATCGGAGCGGTCTCGAAAAACGCTCTCTCGTCTTAGACGTGCGTTGAGGTCCTCTAACAGAGCCAGATCTGCCATCGCTGAGACTCGACCACCTATTTGGCAAAGCTCCTGTTTATATAGACAGCTGAATAAACATTTCACCTGTCACATTCTAATTATTTTCATAGCAATACTGTTTTTAATTAGGCCTGACTTGATTGTAATTGTTTGAACGGCTGGGCTAATTCCAATTTATTTAGTTATTAATACAGATGTGCAACATGGGCTACTTGTGCTGCACTATTCATCAGTGAAATACCCGTATGTTGCGCCAAAAAAACTTGCGTACACAAGCTCAGACCTGACGTGAGATTTCATCGCAGCCTGCGCTCACGTTCAAATTGATAAATGCCAAGCTCAACGTTGAAATTAGCGTACGTCCATTTTACACACGTTTTCTGTTGTACGCTCGTTTGATAAATGAGAGCCATTGCACTTTCTAAAATGCTTTATTAACTTTGCCTTTATTTTCTATCTATTTTACTCATTTTTTGCATATGTTTTCTTTTCTATTATTTTCTTTTCTATTATTGTATGACGATGTTTATATGTGAAGCACTTTGAGTCTGCCTTGTGTATGAAAAGTGCTATATAAATAAAGTTGCCTTGCTTTGCCTAAGGGACAGCCTGTTTACAAATCCCAAATCTGTGGTGTTCCGTAAATGTTATGCTCAATATATATATATATATATATATATATATATATATATGTATATATATATATATATATCACCACTTGAACGTAACCTATGCCAATAATAAGCAACATTAGCTCCTCTTTTATCCCTGCCTCCATTCTCCCTCCTCCCGTCCCCTCCTGTCTTTACCCAATTTAGCCCTCTCACCTCTGACGAGGTCAACAGAATAATAACATCTAACCATGCCACCACCTGCCCCCTTGACGCTATCCCCTCCTCTCTCCTCCAGGATGTCTCAAGCGAGATCCTGCCATTTCTCACCTCAATTATCAACTCCTCCCTCACTTCAGGCATTGTTCCAGCGTCTTTCAAGACTGCCAGAATAAAGCCTCTCCTCAAAAAAACAACTCTTAATACCAACGACATCCAGAACTACAGACCGGTATCTCTTCTTTCATTCCTGTCTAAAACACTGGAACGTGCCGTTGCTAACCAACTGTCCTCCGATCTCTCATCTAACAACCTCCTTGACCCTCACCAGTCAGGTTTCAAGAAAGCACACTCCACCGAGACGGCTCTCCTCGCGGAGTCCCTCCGTGCTGCCAGAGCCTCGTCCCTCTCATCGGTTCTCATTCTCCTCAACCTGTCCGCAGCATTTGACACGGTGAACCACCAGATCCTTCTTGCCACTCTTGCCGAACTTGGCATCGCTGAATCTGCTCTTTCCTGGTTCACAACCTACCTGACGAACCGCACCTATCAAGTGACATGGAATGGCTCCTTGTCCAAACCTTGCACGCTTGAAACTGGTGTCCCTCAAGGCTCTGTACTGGGGCCTCTTCTGTTCTCCCTCTATACCAGGTCTCTGGGCTTGGTAATTGCATCACACAGCTTTTCCTATGACTGCTATGCTGATGACACTCAGCTATTTCTCTCTTTCCCCTCATCTGATAAAACCCTGATTGCAACACGCATATCGGAATGTCTGGTGGACGTCAGCAACTGGACAACTGCCCATCACCTGAGGCTTAACCTCAACAAAACCGAGCTCCTCCTAATCCCAGGGAAAGATTGCCCATACATGGACTTACTGGTCACCGTCGAGAACATCACTGTAACTCCCTCTCCAACTGCCAGAAGCCTCGGTGTGGTATTGGACAATCAGTTATCCTGCACTGCAAACATCACTGCGGTCGCCCGATCCTGCAGATTTGCACTTTACAGCATCCGCAGAATCCGGCCCTTCCTCACGAGGGAAGCAGCTCAGCTTCTAGTCCAATCACTGGTAATCACCCACCTCGACTACTGCAACTCACTCCTGGCTGGACTTCCTGCCTCTGCGATTAAACCTTTGCAACGCATCCAGAATGCGGCAGAGCGCCTCGTGTTCAACCTACCGAAGTTCTCCCGTGTGACCCCCCTCTTCCGGGACCTCCCCTGGCTCCCTGTAGTAGCTCGCATCAAATTTAAGACGATGGTACTGGCATACAAGGCAGTCGATGGAACTGCCCCTGCCTACCTCCAAGCATTGCTAAAGCCACACACCCCAGCTCGATCCCTCCGCTCAACTACCTCAGCTGGACGTCTGGAACCGCCATCGCTAAGAGCTAGCAAAGGCCGTTCAGCAAAGTCACAACTTTTCTCGGTTTTGGGACCTCAGTGGTGGAACGAGCTTCCTGCCGCTCTCAGGACCGCAGAGTCGCTCACTGTCTTCCGAAAAAGACTCAAGACTCACCTGTTCAGAGTCCACCTCGACACTGCATAGCCACCCTCCCCCTTCTGGCCACCATTGTACACTGTATTGTATTGTATTGTATTGTATTGTATTGTATTGTATTGTATTGTATTGTAATGTATTGTATTGTATTGTATTATAGTACTTAACTGCGTAGCAACTGCAGTAGCTGCTATCATGGCTGTAACATGGGGAATTCATTAGCCTAGCGATTGTGGTACTTGCCCTTCTTCTATTAATGTTGTATTAACATCCTTTCTGTACCAACAGCGATATATTGATGCACTTCTTATGACAAATGTACTTATTGTAAGTCGCTTTGGATAAAGCGTCTGGTAAATGCCCTAAATGTAAATGTAAGCGCAGTGTGAATGTGACCTACCCTTTGACCTCTGCCCTCTGCACTTGGACCCACTGTTCGACCTGCTCCAGGGTGCTGCTCCTGCCGTCCCCCCGGTAGGGCTCCCTGTGGGGGGGCTCCCTGTGGGGGGGCTCTGGGCCGGGCGGCGAAGGGTTCCTCTGGTAGGTCCCTGCCCCAATGCCGTTGGGCTCCAGGATGGGGCTGGGCGTGGTGCAGGCGCTCAGCCCGTTGTAGGTGCAGGGCTCGGGGAGCGCGGAGGTGGCCCGTGACGGGGCCCTTGAGCCCGGGGCCGACGGGGGGCCGGCGTCTGTCAGGGGGGAGAAGTGGGAGGAGGAGGAGGCGGCGGGATTGGACACGAGGGAGGAGTGAGTGTCCATCTCCATGGGGACGGGGGCGGGGTCTCGGAGGAGGGTCCCGGCGTGGTCCGAGGGTCCCCGGCGGAGGGGCTCCAGGTGGGTCTCCTGGCGGTCTGAGATCTCAGAGGGGTGGGGGCGGCCGTGGTTGGTCAGGGGGACAGCCTGCTGGGGTTCCAGGGAGAGGAGGATCTCTTTGGACCTGCAGGGAGAGGGGACAGCAACACAAGGCTTCAACAACCTGCCGTCCAGGTCAAGTGCTTCCCATGTTGGTCCTCTGATCGGCCTCTGCTCTTCAACCATCGATAATCCTTTCTACAACTCTGCCGGATTTCTGACCCACATAAGCCTTGCATTAGCCCTGATTTCATGGACTTCCGTAAATCTGTTGAAAAACTAAATAAGAAAGGTGATGCAGAGCTGTCAATGATGGAGGAGGTGGATTGCGTTTCCCCATCTCTTCAGACTGTCCTTCCAAACACGCATAAAGATTGTCTCGAGCTCTGCTGTTACTCAGCTTCAGAAGGTCTGAGCGCTAAATGAACGGGTGCACTCATATTGTTGCATTGTGAGAAATACCCACAACGCGTCTACACCCATCACCCCAGGTTTACCCGAGTTCATTCCATCCTTATACCCCAGCATGGCCCTAGATATACCCCAGTTATAACGCACTATAACATCCCAGTTCACCCCACCACACTCAAGGTTTCAGGCCCTTTGAGGAAGCATGTCACCACTGGCACACTTTATTATAAATGTAAAATAATAAGTGACCAAAATATTAACTTGGAAACTAAAGGGCGGAGAAATAATTCAGCTGATTGATTGGCTGCAGCCTCACCAAGCATAGTTTCACAGCATCCACCGGTCCAAGAGAGAATCTTGGACTCCACGTGTTCCTTTGACCTTGTAAGCGTCAGTGTTTGGTGACTAGTAGCACAGCTTGATGCCCCAGGGCCGCGGTAGACCAACACTCCGGGGTCCTGAATGTGCTGACTTATACTGAATTATATATTTGGTGATATCTTTTTTTCCTGATTCAAAACGTGTTCCCTTATTCTGAAGGGTTATTTACGAAGTGCCTACTGACCCCCAGCCAAGAGCAGACGTAGCAATACCTCCTCCACGGGACATTGATACTATATAAACTAGGATGGAGGGCAGACGTAGTAATACCTCCTTCAAACGGACATTGATACTATAGAAACTAGGGTGGAGAGCAGACGACGCTCCGGGGTAGAACAGGAGGGCTCAGCAGACCTCCTCACTTTGACCTCTGCCCTACACCTGGGGGCCTCAGACCAGACTTTCTCTAGTGTGCCCGTGAACGTATCTCAGTATGTGTAATGCGTGTGTGCTCGTGAGCGTGCACGTGTCTGGGTGATGCGTGTGTGCTGCGGGGTCTGTCACCTGACCACTGCCTGGTTCTTCATCTGCGCTGCCTGGTTCATGGCCCGCAGCCAGCCGCTCTGGTCCTCCTGCGTGTCGGCGCTGAAGTAGTATGTCCGCATGCCCCCGTGCTCTGCCTGCGAGCCAATCACAGACCTGGGCTTTTGAGCATATGCACGCATGCCTGTGTGGCCGGCCTATGGACAGAGAGCAGAGGGTGGGGGGGTTGATATGAGACCACGTCCAGTTGTTGGGTCTCGGTTACAAGAAGCTTTGCTCAGACCCGTACCCAAGACGGAAAGACAAGCAAGTTCATGCCGAGCAGCAGGAGGCCACAAGAGCCGTCGGCAAATAAAGAGCGGCGATGAAAGAAGCCAGCCAATAGAAATACAGGCAGAAGAACAACGGCCAACCAGTCAGAGCACAATACAGCAAGAAGACTTTGCCCGAAGCCTTTCTATATGGTTTCTAAAAGCAAGCTACTGAATACAGTGTTAACCAGAGTGCAACCATTTCTAAATGTCAAAATGAATCAACAAAAAAATAATTGTACATTTCCCTTATTTTTCACCTCTTTGACCACATTCTCATGTATTTTCCTGGAGTTCTGGGCTGTACCATCATTGGTATATTCCGTTTTTTTTTATTTACCACCAAATCCAATTCTGTTCCAAAAGAAGTTTGATCCAGAGACATGCAGCATTAGTTTTTGGTTAATCAAACTCCAATGATTGCAGTCTATATTATTATCTTGGGGAGAAAATGAGAAGGAAAAAGAGCTTAGCTTTACTTTCTCTTACATCCTAAATCTGCAAGGACAAGGAGACTGTGATGAGCTAATAAAAACATATAAAAGAAGGGGGTTTGGGGGGGGGGGCGTCTACGGTTGGACAATATGTTGTTACCTGCTTGCTTCTTTATCGCATTTCTATCACGTTTTAGTCAGCAGGCAACGGCAAAGAGCACCAAAACAGCAGGCGTAGGGAAATGTACAATGATGACAAAAACCCTCAGGCTGGCTTGCAGTAATGTCCTCTGACGAGACACACACAGCGCACAACAACAGAACACACACAAATGATCCCAAGACAATGTGAGGCGCAGAATGAGATGTGGACACAGTGAGATGTATACATGTAGTAGCATATGATGTAATCATCCGTCCGATGTTTGTGCTGCTAGTCTCAACTACATGGAGCTGTCTGCTACAGTCTCATCTGCATGGAGCTCTGCTACAGTCTCAACTACATGTAGCCCTCTGCTACAGTCTCAACTACATGGAGCTCTGCTACAGTCACAACTACATGTAGCCCTCTGCTACAGTCTCAACTACATGGAGCTCTGCTACAGTCTCAACTACATGTAGCCCTCTGCTACAGTCTCAACTACATGGAGCTCTGCTATAGTCTCAACTACATGTAGCTCTCTGCTAAAGTTTCAACTACATGTAGCTCTGCTACAGTCTCAACTACATGTAGCCCTCTGCTACAGTCTCAACTACATGTAGCCCTCTGCTACAGTCTCAACTACATGTAGCTCTGCTACAGTCTCAACCACATGGAGCTCTGCTACAGTCTCAACTACATGTAGCTCTGCTACAGTCTTAACTACATTTAGCCCTCTGCTACAGTCTCAACTACATGTAGCTCTATGCTAAAGTCTCAACTACATGTAGTCGCTGCATTCTCAACTACATGTAGCTCTGCTACAGTCTCAACTACATGTAGCTCTCTGCTAAAGTCTCAACTACACACATCACTACAAGTGATGACACACACACACACACACACACACACACACACACACACACACACACACACACACACACACACACACACACACACACACACGCACAGCTCTATTTAAAGGCTCATGTGTATTTCCAAGATAAGCCTGTAGCCTCAAACTAGCCCCCAGATTCTTTGTATCCTTAAGTAATAATTAAAAAAAGTAGTATTGTATCCTATTTTAAGTGAGAGACAGAGAAACGGAGAGAGAGAACAAGAAGCACTGAGCCCCAAAGGGAGGGGAGAGGAAAGGTGAACACAGCAGAGGAGGAAGGGCTGAAGAGCAGGAAGCACCAAAACCAACCAGGACATTCATCTAAAGACGGCTGTCTGGACATGCAGGGGAGCAGCCACACAGAGCGCTGTATGTTCCTGGTACACAGCCCAGGCAGGCAGCAGCAAACAGGAAGTACCTATGGGTTTATCAGGGGGCCGGACCAATCCACACACTCACGGGAGAGCCGGCCAATGGAACAAGAGAAGCAAATCAGTAATGGTGTGTGTGTGTGCGCGCGTGTGTGTGTGTGTGTGTGTGTGTGTGTGTGTGTGTGTGTGTGTGTGTGTGTGTGTGTGTGTGTGTGTGTGTGTGTGTGTGTGTGTGTGTGTGTGTGTGTGTGTGTGTGTGTGTGTGTGTGTGTGTGAGAGATGAGGAGATTTTCATCACAAATGTATCAAATTATACATTTAATTATCATCAACATGAACAGAATAAGAGTAGATGTGCTGTATTCTACGGAACAAACCATGATCTTAATTACCGTATTGTATTGTTTTAAAGTAGGTAGCTTAGCTATGGAAT
>NC_082390.1:21098718-21196218 GCF_031168955.1 Gadus macrocephalus | reverse complement strand
CAATATCTCATGTACCCTGCCTTAAACCATAGCCAAAATAAAACACTATTAAACCAGAAACGTTTAACCGTTTCAAAATGGCCCCAATGGATAAACGTTCAGTTCTACAACACAACAACTGCTTGAATCATAATGGGCATGGCAAATTCAGTTCCGGTGAGCCTCCAAAACCTCTGCACCGCACAAACGAACCTCTGCAACATCTAGCTCCACAAGGAATGTATACATTTATTACACAGCTCTTCTTAATGCTGTAGAATGCTCCATTCACATGAATGGGCCTTCCCCAAACTGTTGCTAAGCATATTTGACCGCTGTCAAGGTAAGTGAATTTTTTGCCTCTGATTCACGTCTTTCGTATCACTCCGCAAGTACTCAGGTAACTTATCAACCCCAGCGTACTCGGTTGCTAAGCAACGTCAACATCTTTGGCGAACTATTACTCTTCTGATCAGCACTACGAATGGTAACAAATCAATTGTAAAAAGACACACTGTTTTAAGTTATTTTTTTGTTTTGGTAAGTAGCCGTGTAATAAGCGGGATAATGTATAGAATGCTGGTCATGATCATGAATAAGCTCCTTACTGTTATTTTCCCACTAATGACCGGCGTTCTATACATTATCCCTTACATATACATATACATAATCTGATAAAAAAGGTGACATGCCAAGATCAAATGTATCATCATTGTTAACATCTGGGTTAAACCTCTGCCTGTGCAGTAGCTAGTAACAGGAGACTCCTAGTTGATCCCCGATGTCTGCAGCATCCCTGTAGGCCTCCTTACCTGTGCCTGATAAATGTATCTGGATCCACAATGAGTCAATAAAGGTGTCTTTAGACATAGTGTAGGTCAACCCTCTGTGCTATACTTTAGCTTACCTTTGTAGTAGAAAAGACAGTAGTCAGCCAAGACAAACCACTTTCTCTTCCAAAGACGCATCCCTGTACTGTCCTGTAGAAACACAAAGAAGGACAGACTGATGTTCAACTGTTCAAATACAAATCACATAACTCCTTTAGATTTTCAGCAATTAAAGGTATCATATCAAGGTATTTCTGCTGCTAGGTGTTGCGCGATGAAAACGCACAATGTTTTTTTTTAAATAATCCTTAGTTTGCTCACATGGGGAGGTAGCATTGGGTCATGGAAGAATCCTATGAGCCAAGAACTTTTGTGCTTAATATTTCAGTTGGTTTTGCTAATCCTAACTGTGTTATTGTTAGGAAGTAGTGGCTTGTGCAATTTACGTAATTTCCATACGTCACAATTTGGCTGCTAGAGCTACCTTGTGCACTTAAAGGCTAGTCATTGCTAGTCAAACAATTCTACCAGCTACTGCTCTTAAACGAAACTCATGTTAAATAAACCATTTTAAGCAATGAAAATAATCTGAATCAAACAGTCATAACACACGCATACTGCTACTCAATACAATTCCATTTCTTCTTTTTCTTTTTCTTCTTTTTTTTTTTTTACATCCAAGACAAACCTTATTGATTTTTAAAATACAGTACAACAATCTTCAATATCAAATATCATCAAAATGACATTAGCAAATAGGTTATTCACCCATCTACAACCTCAAACTCTGCTTCCTGACACCATTAGTTCATCACCACCAGTGCAACCATCACTAATACCATCATTACAGGCCTAAATCTCAATCATCCCATCACCATTAATGTTAATGTTATCACCAATAATATAATTTAATGGCCATATAATTTATTTAGTCTATAGTTACAGTTTTCAAATCCGTTTTTTACAGTCAATATCACTATCTTCTTTTTTTACTCTCAATCCATTACACAACCTCACCAACGAATGGGTGGTGGATAACTATCTATGGCTAGGACCTCGACCAACCGCTTTACCCAGGTAGGTCAACGTCCCCCTGGCGAACTCACACTTTGCCAGGTTGACTGTGAGGTTGGCGTGTGCAAGTCGAGTGAAGTAGTGGCAAAGACGTTACAAATGTTAACACCAGGTGGCGCTATGTATCACCACGTAGTCCAAATAGACTGCACAACCGTCCAAATTTGCAACTACCTGATTCATAACGTCTTTGAAACGTAGTGGCAGCGTTACGTAGACCGAACTCCATGACCATGGCCATGGCAGTCAACAGTACTTGCAAATATCCTTTTAGTAAGTCAAATTTAGTGGCAAATTTAGCTGACTCCACTTGGTCCACACAGTCCTCCATTAGATATCACAGAGGCAAGTCCCCTTTTCACAATCACGGTTAAAGTAGGGCTTAAGCAGATTTGCGTCACACAGTTTTGTCCGTCTTTTCCTATCTGCCGTGGCCACTACATAATTGTAACTCTTGGCGATTCACTTTATATGGCCATGCAAATTTTGCTTGAAATGGAGAGTGTATGACAGAGGGCCCTATTTTAACGGTCTGAAACGCAAGGGTAGAAGCGCCAAACGCAAGTAGCTTTGTGGGCGGTTCTATGGCGATGTTTCTATTATACCAGCGGTTAAATGACTCTTGCGCCCGACGTAAATCTAAAAAGGGTTGCCCTGAAGTAGCCTAATTACCCGTAGGTGTGGTTTGGGTGTAACGTACAATAAACCAATGGGAGTGCCATCTCCCATCCCCTTTAAGAGCCATGAGCGCATTTAAATCTGACTAGTTAATGTTTTGACTTCAGAAATACTGAGTCCTCAAATAAATTCCGGCTAAGAAAACTTAACACACATATTATATGCGGTAACTGTGGTTCGATTTAATGATATACCCAATACATTAACAAACATCGTTTCTTACCAGTATTTTATGCATTATCGTTATCAACTTGTGTTCCTAATATGCATGCGTCCCCCCGTTAATATGCCCCATGGACTGTATTATACATTACTGTTTAGTTTGCGTGTGTATAAACAGATGGATGCACATAGGCACGCCCGCATTCATTAATTATTTTACATATACACACACACGCGCGCCCGCATTCATTCATTATTTTTAACACTCACTCACGGTAAAACAGTATTTCTCACGATCAAATACCCTACTCATCAATCCTAAAAGTTATGGGCTTGTACACGATGTCTGTGTCAAGAAAATGTGTGTTTGCTGTAGCCTACGGTGTTTGCAGATGCATTGATTTAAAAGTACAACTTATTAACTTTGTATCAGCTGTTCATTCCCAAATAACTTACCAAGAATGTGTGGCTACTGGCTATGAGAGAAGCAAAGTGTATGCGCGAGGTGCACAAGCAACATTATGCATCAGCCCTTAAAATAGCATCTGAACAACGCGCCACTGACTTTAAACCAGGTATTTCCTGGTTTGTGGTGGAATTGTTTTTCTGAAACTGCAAAATAGCACCAGGGAAGGTTTGCACCAGAACACGCGTCCTCCTTTCGCTGAACCGCCCCTTGGGGCGCAAGATCATTCCCTAATTTAGCGACGTGTGGCGCAGGAGGGAAAAGAATGCTCTGCACCAGTTGCAAACTAGCAATGACACATGCGTTGGTGTACAAAGTCAATTCCGCTGGATGCAAGAAAGGGCCCAGAATGGCCATCATCTGGTCTCCAAGTTTGAAAGGGAGACACATAGCCTTTGTATCGAGCAGTTGCTTAATTTTCACTTGCGCTTTTTGCAGTTTCAACATTGCCACTCCCCCAACAGCATATAATCGTTGCCTGAATCATTAACGTAATCAGTCAGTCTGCGGCGGCTCGCTACTTACACTATCAATCAATAATGCTACTGGACCACGCACTGTATGGCCAAACACAAGTTTGTTTGGGCTAAACCCGGTGCATGCCTGAGTCACCTCCCTAACCGCCAGCAGCAGCCGGGGGAGGCCGTCTTCCCAATCGCTGTCTAATTGTATACAATACGCTCTCAGCAGTGACTTGTACGTTTGATGAAAATGTTCTAAGACACCTTGACTCTGGGGGTGCCGAGCCGATGACTTATTGTGCTGGATCGTTAACAAGCGCAATATTTGTAAGAATGTATTAGACGTGAAATTTGTACCACAATCCGACGGTATCACTTTAGGCGGTCTGAATATGGAAATTAATTGGGACAGTGCTTTAACAACAGGCTTGACCTTGATTGAACACAGAGCATACGCTGCGGGGTAACTGGTTGCTTGACACATCACTGTCAACAGATAAATACAACCTGTTTTCGAACGAGGCAGCGGTCCGACACTGTGTTCAAAAGGTGTAGGAGTTATCGGCCGAAGAGATACAGGCATAAGCGTCTGGTTTGGCTTACCGGTTAATTGACAAACGACAAACGTTTTCACGTGAGAAGCGATGTCTCGTTTAACTCGAGGCCAATAACAGTAGGCGATACATTCGCCCATACTCTGGACTTGGCCAGCCCCTTAACAAGAATCATGGCGGTGCCATGTAACGGATGCGTAATGGAGCGTGGGAAATACGCAAGTCGGAGTCTATATACGAACTATGCAAAGGCACGGGCAAAAACATTTAGGTTAATTCCACGCAGTGAAACAAATCGGAAGCAGACGAGAACGGCAAAACTGTTTGGAAGATAAATGATTCCAGCGAACCAGTATCGCAAAGTATTTCAATCGGCTCTTTTTCTCTATCAGCGCTTAGTGACACAGAGCCATTTGAAATAAAGGGAGAAAAACTTGCTTTGAGGTCGGACTCGCTCACGTTAATCAGCTGACTAAGGAGAGATATGGCCAAGGCCTTGTGCTGCGTCTTTGGTCTGAGTAGAAGTACGGAATTTAGCCTTATATTTTTGTTCTTTTCTTTCTTCTTTTCAACTCCTCACATTGCCATTACGTATGCCCTTATGCCTAGGCAGAAGTAACATGTTTTTCCACGGACGAATAAGAACGACTCTCGGGCACACCAAGTGCTGCATAAGCTTGGGCCGCACGGCCACTCAGAACATACTGCAGCATTAAACAGCGCGTTGCATCAGGCCGTTTATGCAGATCAGCCAAACGCTCTATTTTGCAATACAGCAAGACTCTTCAAATTTTGGAAGAAGGCTTACGTTTCTCGTGACATCAATATTGCCAGCATTAACAGGCTTAGTAGGGGTCAATTACCTCTTCAATTAATGCAAAGCGCTTGTGTTCAAGTGCCACTTTTTCGCGTGAAAGCTTGTTTTGCAGAGTTAAACAACGACACTACATAATGTCCCACAAGTATCACAAGCTGTTCCATTGTAAATTCATCGAAAGCATCCACTGTGGGAGTTGAAAAGAAATGATGAATCTCAGCCATGGCTTTGTCTATTGCGGGCACTACTGCTACCAGTAGTCTATCAGCTGTTCCTAAAATAAACCAAACAAAAACATGCAACGCATAATCCAACCCATGTAAGAATGCAACACAGAGTTGCCCCTAAACATTTACCCCCCGACTAATCAAACCTACCTTCTGACTGTCCGAGAGCCGGGGATTAGCAAAAAGAAGCCAACCCAAGTAAAGTCAATTCAGCTTTCATTCCACGGCGGCGACCACCAGCCCAGACGCAGTCGCTGGAACCTAGGCCCAAACGCCGGAGCGTTCTAACTCGGGAAAACGTTGCTCTGCAATTGTTATCTTGTCACATAAGGGCACAGTTCGCCGACAATCAAACAAAACAAACGATGCATCCAAAAACACATCCGAAAGTTAGAAAGTTGGTAGGCTATTGAACAGCTATCGGAGAACACTAAGGATCAGACCTACCGTGCCCGACAAATATATTTAACGTTACTAAACCATTGTTTAACAACTAATATCGCACACCTCTCACCCTCCACAAAAAGAAGAATGATCTCGCCTCAGTAACAACTTAAGCAACTAAAACAATAACTGGAGTTACTCACGTTATGCGTCCATTCATTCCTAGGCCTAGGATAACCTTACAATGAGGGAGGACAGAGGCATGATACAATTTAACAATAATTTAGGTTTTGTATCAGCATGTCTCTCCCATAAACAACTTTGTAACTGAGAACTTTGAAATTTCACCTTAAAGAAATACACAAAATGGTCAAAAAGAAAATGTTCCAATCTCAAATAATATAAAGATATGTATCCAGCTGTTCTGCCCTTTCTATAAAACACACAATTAAAAAAATAAATACATATTTTTTTTAGTGCTGTCAAGCGATTAAAATATTTAATCGCGATTAATCACATTAATGTCATAGTTAACTCGCGAATAATCACAATTTTCTTTCTATTCTAAATATCCCTCGATTTCGTGCTGCTAGCTTTTTAGTGAGATCAGAGAGTGTTGAGAAGGACAGTAAGAAGAGAGACCCGCAGTGAATTCAACCCGGTCCACTTGACATCGGGTAGGTGCATGACAGTGGTAGGCCTACCGTGAAACTTCAATAGCCCAGGCTTTTATTTGTTTCAATCACTGAACTTTTGAACAAAACTCTTGCTCAGCAAAGATGGGAAATACAATAACATTTATTATTACATTGTCACTACATTGTGGTGATCTACCGTCCTCCAGCTCCGCTTTGCGACTTCTACGATGACATGGATGCCCTTCTCAGCTGCTTTCCAGAAACTAGTGGCACACCACTCGTTATCCTGGGCGACTTCAACATGCTGCCAGAGAAGTTTCACACTGAAATAATCATATTTTCCACCACCTTTGACTTAACAATCACCCCTTGACCTCCCACACAAAGGGCCGGTAACCAACTTCACCTGATACTCACGAGGTCCTGCGGTACCCCGGTTCTCTCCATTACCCCGCTCCCTGTGTTTGACCATCGCTTTGTGGCTTTTTCTCTCCCCTTCTCCTCCCCCTCCTTCCTCCCTACTCCTCAAATTGTCACCGCCGCCGTAACCTGAAATCTTATCTATCCCTCTACGTTTGTCTCCACTTTCCTGTCCTCAATGCCTCACTTCTCTCAAACGCATCTCTCAACTTTCCAAAGAAGAAGCCTCAGACACCATGCTATCCTCCTTCTCCTCCTCCTTGGACTCCCTCTGTCCCTTTCACTCCAAACCAGTGCGATCCTCGCCCCACCCTCGTTGGCTGTCCTAATCTTTGTGGGTTTATAGAGCAGAGTTGCGGGGAGCTGAGAGAAAATGGAAGAGATCAGACTGTCCTAATGATCCAACCCCAGGAAACTTTTTTCCATGTTCTTTTCCCTCCTCATCCCTCGCCGTTCATTCCTCCCTCACTGCTGATTAATTTGTTACATACTTTACCCAGAAGGGGAAGCTCCTTTTTTACCCCTGCCACATCCTCCCTTACCCTATCCCCACCTCTATTTTTACTCACTTTATCCCTCTCTCAAAAGATGTCAACAGAATAGTTACGTCTATCCACACCACCACCTGCCCCCTTGACCCAATCCCCTCCTCACTCCTCCACGCCGTCTCGGGCGACATCCTGCCATTTCTCATCTCCCTTATGAACTCATTTCAGGCCTAGTTCTAGCATCCTTCAAGACTTCCATTATAAAGCCGCTCCTCAAGAAACCCACCCTTGACACCACCGACATCCAGAACTACAGACCCATATCTCTCCTTTTATTCCTTTCTTAAACACTGGAAAGTGCCATCTCTAACCAACTTTCCTCCTATCTGTCATACAACAATCAGCTTGACTCTCATCAGTCAGGATTCAAGGCCGCACACTTCAACGAGACAAGTCTCTCTTCAGACTCTCCTCATGGTGAAGGAGTCACTCCGTGCTGCTAGAGCCTTGTCCCTCTCATCATTCTCATTCTCCTTGACCTGTCCGCTGCGTTCGACACCGTGAACCACCAGATCTTCCTCGCCAATCTCGCCAAACTCTGCATTGCTGACTCTGCAATATCCTGGTTCACATCCTACCTGATGAATCGCACCTATCAGGTCACACGGAATGGCTCCTTGTCCAAACCCTGCACTCTTGACAGCCTTGGTGTCCCTCAAGGCTCTGTACTGGGACCCATTTTGTTCTCCCTATATACCAGATCCCTGGGCTCTGTAATCGAATCATACGTTTTTTCCTATCACTGCTACGCTGACGACACTCTATTCCTCTCTTTACCCTGCTTTGATAAGACCATGATTGCAACTGACATCTCAGAATGTCTGCCAGATGTCAGCACTTGGATGACTACCCATCACCCGAAGCTTAACCTCAACAAGACTGAGCTCCTCCTAATGCTAGGAAAAGATTGCCCTCATATGGAACTACGGGTCACTGTCGAGAACATCGCTGTATATACATCACCAACTGTCAGAAACCTTGGTGTGGTACTGGAAAATCAGTTGTGCTGCACTGCGAACATCACCGTGGTGGCCCGATCCTGCAGATTGGCCCTCTAAAACAACCGCAGGATCCATCCCTTCCTTGCGAGAGAAGCAGCTCAGCTCCTAGTCCAAGCGCTCATCATCTCGCGCCTCGACTACTGCAACTCGCTCCTGATTGGACTCCCTGCCTGCGCAATTTCAGCGCATCCAGAACGCTGCAGCGTGCCTTGTGTTTAACCTACCTCAATTCTTCCATGTGACCCCCCTCTTCAGGGAGCTCCAATGGCTCCCTGTAGTAGCTCGTATCAGAATCAAGACGATGGTACTGGCATACAAGGCAGTCAATGGAACTGCCCCTGCCTACATCCAAGCGTTGGACAAATCACACACTCCAGCGCTCCGCTCAACTACCTCAGCTGGACATCTGGTGCCGCCATCGCTATGAGCAAGTAAAAGTCGATCATCAAAGTCAAAACTCTTCTCTGTTTTGGCACCGCAGTGGTGGAACGAGCTCCCTGCCGATGAAAGGACCCCAGAGTCGCTCACCAGCTTCTGCAAAAGACTCAAGACTCACCTGTTCAGAGTTCACCTAGACTCTGCATAGCCACCCCGTCCCACGCCAGCTACTTGTTGTGTTGTTAGTTATGTAGCATCTTATCTTAGCTATCTTTGTTGTATATGGTGAATGGGATAACCTAGTGAATGTTAGTGCTTTGCACTTGGTTCTATGACCATCCTTATTTTACCAACAGCGATATATTGTTTCACTTTCTTATGACAAATGTACAAATAAGTCGCTTTGGATAAAAGCGTCTTCTAAATGCCCTAAATGTAAATGTCCCGCAGCATTAGACTATAGGATATCAGATATTACAGCGATGTGAGGGGAAACTGGAGCCCTAACCAGTGGTATGAGTCTGCGTGCCTTGCGATTTGAACCTGCCAGGAGACGGGCAGCAGCACGCCATTGTTTGGTCAAGACTTTTATACACAGTACCAATCATCAATAGCTCAACTAAAATCCTCTTAAACCGTAGACGTCTCACGTTTCAAAATGTTACCAATGGATTACAATCACTTTTAAGTGTATCCCACTAGCTGTAGTGGGATACACTACCGGAAAATGACTTTCCATATGTCTACAGTTGTCGAAACTATTGCTGATTTTTGTGTAATGACCATGTAGAGTGTGGCAAATGGTGCTCTGTATGGGTTAAACTGACTTAACATAGACTGTATATAATACAGGTTATACTGACTAAACACAGACTGTATATTATACAGGTTAACTGACTTAACACAGACTGTATATAATGAAGGTTAAACTGACATAACATAGACTGTACGTAATACAGGTTTTGCTTTTTCACACCAAAAAAGTCCTGGAGTAGACCGTGTTTCCCAAAGTGGAGGGCTACCACATTAATTACCCATAAAATATTAAACATTGCGATTCCATGCCCTTCAAATAATGTGTTGTTTGTGCAAAGATTCTATTCAACATCATGTCAAGAAACGATGAACATGAAATAGTCTGTTATGGGGAGACAGAGAACAGCTCTTTTACCACCAGTCTGTTATGAGGAGGAGACAGAGAACAGCTCTGTTACCACCAGTCTGTTATGAGGAAACAGAGAACAGCTCTGTTACCACCAGTCTGCTATGAGGAGACAGAGAACAGCTCTGTTACCACCAGTCTGTTATGAGGAGGAGACAGAGAACAGCTCTGTTACCACCAGTCTGTTATGAGGAGACAGAGAACAGCTCTGTTACCACCAGTCCTGTTCCTATATAACTCTCCGTAGTGGGAGGGCGTGCACAACCAAATGGGAAGAATGAAGAAATCATTTGACCAAGAACCACGGGCACGGGGGGGGGTCAGACGGGTTACCCCTGGATCAGAGGAGCTGACCTGCTTGTAGAGCCATCCCCGGACCGCCACGGGGACATTGGGGTTCCTCTTCAGGGACTGCTGTCTCTTCCCAAAGCCGTGGATCTTCCCACTGGACCGTGAGCCCTGCAACCAATCAGCATGTCAATATCTACACTGAACAGAGACACACACAAAACGACATAAAACCAACACACACACACACACACGGATATGTATATATATGTATTGTTATGGATCTAGATATAGATATAGATGTAGAAATATATATAGATGTACAGTATATGTAGATATATCTAGATATAGATATAGATATATCTAGAGGCATATACGTCTATATATGTTTATATATACGCGTGTATATGTATATATATATATATATATATATATATACTAGAGCTGTCAGTTAAACACGTTATTAACGGCGTTAACGCAAACCAAATTTAACGGCGTTAAAAAAATAACGCAATTATATTATTAAAAAAAGAAAAACGATTTATTTTTATTTTTTGGCTCAGAACAAAGAAGCAGTAGCCTGACTGCTATGTTCAAATGACATTTGTTCAAAGCAGTCGTTTAATTGCACTATAGGCTCTTTTTTTGTATCGTCCTGTTTTGATCAGTATATGCCAATGTTGTTATCAATAAAAAATCATTTGCACAAGGCAAGCCGATACACTTCACCATGTTGATAAGAGAATTAAAATGAGAATAATTATGGGACAAAAAAATCAAGGGATATTTAGCATAGAAAAATAATTCGCGATTAATCGATGACATTAATGCGATTAATCACGATTAAATATTTTAATCGCTTGACAGCTTTAATATATACACTTTATATCTATATGTAAATGTTTACAAGGGTTCTCTAAAGGGTTTTCCAAACCATGTAACATTTGCGTGCTGCTCCATGTAACGTGCTGCTCCTTAAAAATAGAGCATTAGTGACAAAGGCATTCCCTTTCTGAAACTGTGGTTAAAACACATGTTTTATTGTAATATAAAAAGCTAAACTGTAATATCACGTTTGTGCTGTATGGTTGAAGTCAGTGGCTTCCAGATCCACTCTCTTGGTCCGAGTCTGACTTGATTACAGCAGAGTTTTAATGTAAAGCGGGTCCGACTCCCACACCTGACGAGCCATGGAGCGCTTTAATATAATGAGAGGTAATGGCTCTGTGATGCCTTTAGGTCTTGATCTGTTTAATATAATGAGTGGTAATGTGATGCCTATAGGTTTTGTTCTGTTTAATATAATGAGAGGTAATGGCTCTGTGATGCCTTTAGGTCTTGATCTGTTTAATATAATGAGTGGTAATGTGATGCCTTTAGGTCTTGTTCTGTTTAATATAATGAGTGGTAATGTGATGCCTTTAGGTCTTGTTCTGTTTAATATAATGAGTGCTAATGTGATAACTTTAGGTCATGTTCTGTTTAATATTATGAGGTCAAATATTTCCTTCCTGGAACGTTAAAAATGGTGAATGTACCCGAATAAATTGTGAGTGTGTGTGCGATAAAGTGTGTGTGTGTGTGTGTGTGTGTGTGTGTGTGTGTGTGTGTGTGTGTGTGTGTGTGTGTGTGTGTGTGTGTGTGTGTGTGTGTGTGTGTGTGTGTGGGGGGGGGGGGGGGTCCCCCTTCCTACTACTGTACTACTGAGTGTGTTATTGGTTGTGTCTTTTGATGGTTGAGTAGTGGTTTTCCCGCAGGAGAACCAACATGTCACCCCCCTGGCAGGCTTCTGACACACCGAGCAGCCGTTAGTCACCACTCACGCTCGTTAGTCCCCGAGCCCCTCAGCTCGTTAGTCACCCAGCCCCTCAGCTCAGAGTTTGCTAATCACTTCCTACTTTAGTTGATGATCATTAAAGACATCAACAGATGAATTAACTTATCTAATATTTCATAAGAGAGAAAGCTTTTGTCACAAATATGACTTTCTATGAACAATGCAATAATCAATGCAGCTTGCATTATGGAATATGGAAGCATGCAAAAAATAGGTTTCAGTTTTATTTTATTTCTAATCTTTCTTTTCTATGTCATTAAAGGAAAAGCTGCTCTTGAATTAGAAGGAGTTCTTGTGTCTGGCTGTGAGTTTGCGCGCATGCTATGCGTACGCTGAATCGCAATCGTGTCAAGACAAATCAGATTGGCCAATACACACTGAAGATAAATTCAATAATTTTAAAATTACAAGAATTATCTCTCTCTGGCAAACACAATGTTGCCGCAGGACAATTTTTATTTTTATTTTTATATATTTAATTCAGATTATTAATTTATCTGCATCGAGACAGAATCGTTCTAGCGAGAATCACGATGCATCGAAGAATCGATTATTTTTCCCACCCCTATCAGACACCCAGCCCCTCAGACACCCAGCCCCTCAGCTCTCTAGACACCCAGCCCCTCAGCTCCTCGGTCTGCCTCATTGAGGTGTTGCATAATGAGGCTCAGCTCCTCCTGAATAAACACGGCGCCAGCGGCTCCAGTCAGGGGGGCCATCAGGGGGCCAATAGGGGACCAGAGAGGGGCCAACAGGGGGCCAACAGGGGGCCAACAGGGGGCCATCAGGGGGCCAATAGGGGACCAGAGAGGGGCCAACAGGGGGCCAACAGGGGGCCATCAGGGGGCCAACAGGGGGCCAGAGAGTGTCCCTTCAACAGGCATACATATAAGAGACTCAGCAGGCATGTCCGGCCGTGAACCTACCTCCAGGTGGGCACCAACATGAGTTCCCCTGGGGTAGGATGGAGGAGGTGGGGCAGAGCAACACGGCTCCCTCACTAGAGACAATCAACTGTGGATTTTTCCGTTCTGTTCATCATGTCTCTGGCAAAAGATAATTTAAGAAGGAAGGGCCAGAGAGCCAGCTGCCCTCAGGGACCATTACCCTTCCTCTACTGTACAAGAGACCCGTAAACTATCAACTGTGCTCTGGATAAAAGGTCCAAGAGACCCGGTGATGGCTGAATGCCCCCTCCTCCTCAGACCAGAGCAGGAGGGGGCATTACAGGAGGTGTTACTTTGATCTCATGTGAAAGCTATGATGGATGAGCCAACCCACCGTGGGCTGTTAGTGTGGCGGGCCCCTGCCAGTGTTTGTTGAGGACAGCCAACTGTTCTAACACGGGCTTGTGTCTGAACTGCGTATTAGTATTAAAGGAGCACCGACTGTGTGTGCTGGAGTGCACAAGCTTAACGTCTACAATAGAAATACTACCTTAGTAAAGAAGAATACACACAAAGCCTCACACAAGCCCTGCACAGACACCCACCCACACACCCTGCACAGACACACATCCACACACACACACCCTGCACAGACACACACCAACACACACCCTGCACAGACACACACCAACACACACCCTGCACAGACACACATCCACACACACACACACCCTGCACAGACACACACCAACACACACCCTGCACAGACACACACCAACACACACCCTGCACAGACACACATCCACACACACACACACACCCTGCACAGACACACACCAACACACACCCTGCACAGACACACACCAACACACACCCTGCACAGACACACACCAACACACACACCCTGCACAGACACACACCCACACACACACCCACACCTAGACTTATACACAAAAGCCTCCTCCCGTCCGTCCCCCAGTAGCCCCCACTAGGGGTGTGTGTGTGTGTGTGTGTGTGGCTCACCTTGGCTGCGGAGTTGGTGTCCACGGTGGAGGAGGTGAAGGTGGTGGAGGACTCACTCACTGTGGTGCTGGACGGCCGGCCGGGCTTCCCTGCTGGGGGGAGGGACATGGTGAGGACTCCCTGTGGCCTGGAGGGAGACGGACAGAATAGGACCATATTAGGCCCGACCAAACCACCTGGATCACCCTAATCAACCACAACCCACATGGGACTGCTTGCATTCCTGGTTGTTATTGATACAGTGATCGATTGAGCTATCGAAACAGAACTGTCATATACATAGAGGACATCTCCCTTAACAAGTGGAGCAAGTTCTGTTTCCATAGCTCAATCAATGACGTCACTGCATCAATTACAACTTGGAATGCGAACAGTCAAGTTGACACTTACTGGCACCTCCTGAAGCGGCCTTGTGATGATGGAATACTGTTTGCTAATTACTATACTTTGAAATGTTTCATGCAATCAAAACTCCTCTTGCTATTTCTTATCAGACCTGTCCATAGAGCATGTGTACCAAATGGTTTGATCTGCTCCGGCGGTTCTTTAGAAGAACATTTTAGAAGTTTTCCCCAAACTTTCAATGTGCAGAGAAATCAATCCCGACATGAAGAAGAGGATCAAAGGTTCAGAAGAAAAAGGAGTTTAGAAAGGCTCCTCGATTGGGTCCATCATTTGACCGTTAGCTAAGCGCCCACTATGGTCCAAGTGGTAACACAGTCTTTGGAGATCTGCTCTTCCCTGATACATTTAAGTAGATCCCTAGAAATAAGACAGCTATCCACAGATGCTCTGAATTCCTTAGAATAATAATGATGCCTAAAGCCTTCAATACGAATAGGTAGATTCTCTATGAATACCTTAGAAGAATGCCTAGACATATATTAGTTATCCATAGACGCTGGATACCTAATAAAGTACTTCAGATATCGGCCTTTACGTAAGAATCACCACCAGATTACAAACCAATATACATTATGAACCACAGTAGCGACATAAGAGCATATATGCAGTCTAGGATAAGATGATCAAAATGGTTAGGATTTAAAAATGATACCCAAGGACAAATTCCCCAGAGAGAGTGTAGAACAAGTTATCACTCTCTCACTCTGTATCAGTAAGATGTCTCACCCTACCAGCTCCTGAATGACCTCCGGCTGAGTGTGAGTCGCTCTAGACAAAAGAGCTACTTAGAAGTGGTGTACAGCAAAGGATGCAGACATATGTAATAGGTTTTATTAAAGGAGCTTTATGGAAGAAATGTATTGAACTGAATCATATAATCACCAATACTGGCTTTTCCCACCGAAATGTTATGTTGTTAACATGGGATTTGGGGGTTTACAGAAAAACCCAGAGATGTAACAGATTGGCAAACAGAGAGTTTGCTGCTTGAAGCTAGCAAACAAACGTGATCCACTGAGATTGTAATTCCAGCCAATTCCATCTGATTCCAGCCAACCTAAAGGCCGTGCTTAAACAAGAGTAAATGACTTAAAGATGGATTCAGGGCCCAAAGACATTTAGGACGGATGCCGAGCCAGCTGGTTTAAAGTCTGTAAACAATAAATACATTGCGACGCATAAATGAGCTGATCTCCTCAGAGTAGGACACATCACCGCCCGTCCAAATGGAATGATCACGCTTCAGACTTCCTTAAAGACGTCTGCGTAAGGATGCCTAACCACTTCTTGTCCTTCTTTTCTTAATGTTTATTCTTAGATACTGATAATCCCTTAAAGGTCCCTGGAGGAAACGGGCGTAGCGGGCGTGGCAGACGGAGCTCCACGTCCGACTGATGGAGGAGCTGAGGGGACAAGCTCTTCAAACCGCCACCCACATTACCCCTGGAGGAGCTGGAGGGACAAGCTCTTCAAACCTCCACCCACATTACCCCTGGTGGAGCTGTGGAGACAAGCTCTTCAAACCTCCACCCACATAGTTCCAGCAAGAGGATATGGACAAGCATGAAAATACCCACAGGCAGACACTCACTCACTCCCACACACACATGCATATTCATGCAGACGCACAAGAATATTCCCATCCACCCACTCCAACACGCACCATGGAGCAGGCCTGTCTGCACCTCAGGGGCCTGGGAGAGGAGTGACTGGGGCATAAACACACCACCAAGTCACTCACCCACCTGGCTCCTTCAACACCTTCACTAAGACATTTTCTGGGGGAAACACTTGTATAAGCCATTACAGTCTAAAACAATCAATGTACTGAATATGCTGAAATGTTCTGATGCTTAATACACACCTTGATAACCCTTAACTAAATAATGACAAGTAAATGACTGGTTGTTCACTTTAAAAGGATTTAAACAGAATCCATCCCACTTATTAGCAGCATATGTACTGAGTCACGTTGTATTTCCGACACAAACAGCCGTAAAGTGTTGTTTATACCGATGGCATGCTTCCTGGAGTGTCCCAAACACAAAGACCCACACTGAGCTCATGTGTCTGACGAAGGGCCCTATCTCGCACTCAGCGCAATTGACTTTCAACACCGACGCATGCATCGTTGCTAGTTTGCACCCGGCACAAAGCTGATTTTCCCCCGCAGCAAACTCACGCCACTACCCTTGCACCCTGAATAATAATAATGAGAATAATAATAATAATTATAATTATAATAATTATAACATTAATAAACTCGAGCAAAGTATACCCCAGCCTTCCAAAACCAAATCTTGTTTTAGGGTAAGTATAACTAACAGCGGTTATAAGTTATACTTTTAAATCAATCAATCTGCAAATACCGTACTTACTTCTTACTTACTTAGGCCTTTAAGTTCCCAAAGGAACATAGGCCATTGACAAAACCCCTCCATCCTCTCCTGTCTTGGGCCCTCCGCTCCAGTTGAGGCCAGGACAGCCCTTCTTTCTTCATTTCCTGTTCTGTGGTTCTTCTCCAGGTGGTTCTCGGTCTGCCTCTCTTCCTCTTGCCCTGTGGGTTCCAGGTTAGGGCTTGCTTCGTGATTGACTTCTGTCTTCTGAGTGTATGGCCTATCCACTTCCATTTCCTCCTCCGGATTTGGGTTTCTATTGTTTCTTGTTTGGTGAGTTCCCACAGGTTGGCGTTTGAGATGGTGTTGGGCCAGTAGATTCCCAGGAGGCGTCTGAGGCACCGGTTGGTGAAAGTCTGCAGCTTATTGAGTATGTTAGTGGTGGTCTTCCAAGTTTCAGAGCCATATAGAAGGGTGGACTTGACGTTTGAGTTGAAGATTTGTAGTTTGGTCTTGAGTGACAGGTTTTTCATCTTCCAGATATTGTTGAGCATGTTGAATGTTGCCCTTGCCTTTCCAATTCTGGCTCGGACGTCCTCCTCTGTACCACCATCCACAGAAATGATAGTCCCCAGGTATGTGAAGCTGGATACTTCCTCTCGTTGGTTTTGGTTCATGGTTATGGGAATGTTGTTGTTGCTGTTAATTCTCATTACTTTGGTTTTTGATAAGTTAGTTTTGAGCCCGAGCAGAGCAGCGGTATCCTCTAGCTTGCCTGATTTTTCCTGCATCTGTTGATGTGTGTGAGCCAGTAGTGCCAGGTCATCAGCAAAATCCAGATCTTCTAGCTGCTCTGTCAGGCTCCACTGTATGCCAGTTCGGCTATTGCAGGTTACTTGTTTCATGATCCAGTCTACGCAGAGGAGGAAGAGAAGTGGAGAGAGCAAGCACCCTTGCCGCACACCAGTCAGGACCTCAAAAGGCTCAGATATGCATCCTTCATGAAGGACTTGGCATCGCATCCCTTGGTAGGTGCTCCTAATGATGTTGGTTATTTTTGCTGGGATCCCGTAGTGGGCCGTCAGTTTCCACAGCATCTCCCTATCCACACTGTCGAAGGCTTTTTCAAAATCTATGAAATTTACATAGACAGAAGTGTTCCATTCGATGGACTGCTCAATGATAATCCTGAGGGTGGCGGTTTGGTCTCCACAGGATCTGTTTTCCCTGAAGCCGGCCTGGTTTTCCCTCAGTTTCTCATCCAACCCCTTCTGAAGCCTCTCCAGCAGGATCCGGTTGAGCACCTTCCCTGGAGTTGAAAGGAGCATAATTCCGCAGTAGTTCTTGCAGTCCCTGAGGTCTCCTTTCTTTGGGATTTTCACAATGTGTCCATCTTTCCAGTCTGATGGGACGCATTCTTCCTCCCAGATGGTTTTCAGTAGGTGGTGGAGGATGTTGGTAGAGGTTTCGATGTCGGCTTTCAAGGCTTCTGCTGGAATACCGTCGGGTCCCTCTGCTTTCCCTCCTCTCAATGTCTTAATGGCTTTTTTGATTTCTGACTTGGTGGGGGGATTGCAGTTTATCTTCAACAAGTTTGGTGATGGTGGGATTTCTGCTGTCAGATGTGGGGCCTGCCTATTGAGCAGTGCTCTAAAGTGTTCAGTCCATCTCTTCACTTGGTCTTCCTTGGTTGTGAGGA
This sequence comes from Gadus macrocephalus, assembly GCF_031168955.1. Taxonomy (NCBI): domain Eukaryota; kingdom Metazoa; phylum Chordata; class Actinopteri; order Gadiformes; family Gadidae; genus Gadus; species Gadus macrocephalus. The sequence continues at coordinate 21,177,964 of NC_082390.1, read as the reverse complement.
GTACACCCTGTGCATTTTTAATGTGTGCCTGTGTGTGTCTGAATCTGCCTGTGAGCTTTTTAGTGGTTAGGTATAGGTCCTTCAGGTTGTTCTTTCCTGCTGCTTCTTCTGCCTGTTGTGCTAGATCCTCAATGTATTTCTTCTTGTCTCTCCTTACACTTTTCTTCACTTCCTTGTTTGCTGCTGCATAGTCTCTCTGTGCTGCCATCTTGGTTGCTCTGGTTTTGCTTCTGTTTAATGCCTCCTTTTTCCCCCTCCTCTCGCTCACTTTTCTGGTGGTGTCTGTGGAAAGCCAGGGTTTGTTGTCTGTCTTTCGTCTCCCTACTACTTCCTCACATGTGTCTTTCCACATGTTTTTCAGACCTTTCCATATCTCATCCACTTCCCTGGGGGTTTCTATTTCTATTTCCAGTGCTTGATAACGGTTGTGCAGTGCGATTTTGTAGAGTTCTGTTGTACCTATATCCTGAAATTGTTGTATGTTAAATTTGACCCTTCCTTCTCTGTGTTTCATGGCTTTTAATTTCAGCTGAATCTTTGCTGTGAGGAGGTGATGGTCAGACCCTGCGTCTGCTGCTCTTCTGGCTCTAACGTCCAGCAGTGAGTGCCTAAACTTCTGGCTGATGCAGATGTGGTCAATTTGATTTTCTGTGATGTGGTCAGCAGTCACCCATGTTATTTTATGGATGTTCTTGTGTTGGAACACTGACCGATGACCAAGTTGTTGTCTGCACAGGCTTCTGCAAATCTCTCTCCATTCTCATTCATGGTGCCTGGTCCTTCTTTTCCCATTATTAGCTTGTAGCCGTTGTTGTTTCCACCTATCTTTGCATTCATGTCTCCCATCAAGATCATGATGTCCTTTTCTTTCCTGGACTGTAGAATGTGATGTAGTTGGTTGTAATATTGGTCCTTGGTTTCATCATCAGTGTCGTTGGTGGGGGCGTAACATTGTACCACTTGGAGGTTTATTTTCTTGTGTGTGGTTTGGAATTTGGCTGTAATGATCCTTGAATTGATGGGTTCCCAGCTGATCAGGGCCCTCTGTGCTTCTTTGGACAACATGAATGCTACTCCCTGAGTGTGTGGTGCAGATTCATCTGGATGTCCAGAGTAGAGGATGGTCTCTCCACTCGCCAGCTTGACCTGCCCTGACTGGAGCCACCTGGTTTCTCCCAGACCAAGGAGAGATATTTTATATCTCCTCATTTCCTCCGCTATCATTGCTGCCTTTCCCCCATTCCATGTTGCTATGTCTGTGGGTCGCCTTGAGGTCAGAAGCAGTTTCGGACGTGCTGTCTCCTTTCGGTTTTCCAGGCACGTCGTCATCATCTCTTTAGCTTGAGGTGCTGTAGAGGCTTCTTTCCCAAGGGGTAAGGATTTCTTGGGTTTCGTTGATGTTTTGGTAGCTATTCTGTTTTTACGGGGTGGGATCGCTGGCCCCACGCCCAACCCCCATCTAAGGGGGAGTGTTTTGGAGTTTACTTATTAGTCCTCTTCCCTCGCCTATTGTCTTCCAGGTAATAGATTACAGTCTCATACCACGTGAGGCCAGACAGGCTTTAGGTCGTGTACAAGCTGTCTCGGCACGTCAAGCCCAACCAACTCCTGCTACTGTGTAATGAAAGCTGCCCGCGGCCAGCAAACCCTACCAGCAGCGCGAGACAGTACAGTACAGCAAACACATATTTTCCTGACACAGACATCGTGTACGAACCCATAACTTTTAGGATTGATATTATTCGATCGTGAGAATATATAGTTTACCGCGAGTCGAGTGAGTGTTTAAAGAATGAATGAATGTGCGTGCTGCTTGGCGCGCGTTTGTGCACCCATCTGTTTAAACACACCCTAGACTAAACATGTAACGCATAATACAGTCCATAGCAATGTATATTACCGGGGGAAACATGCATATTATGAACACAAGTCGATAACGACAATGTATACTATACTGGTAACAAACAATGTTTGTTAATGTATTGCCGCATATCATTAAATAGACCCACAGTTGTGGCCACAGGACCGCATATCATATATGTGTTAAGTTCTCTTTGCCGAAATTTGAGATTCTCAGTGTTTCTGAAGTTGTAGAAGAAAACGCTATTCCATGTTTGAATAAGGCCATATCATTTGTCCATAAACTGAGCCATTTGAAGTTTGAAATTCATGTGGTCATGCATCCATCAAAATATCAACTCGTAAGGATTAAATGCGCTCATGGCTCTTATAGGGGATGGGAGATGGCACTCTCATTGGTTTATTGCATGTTATGCCCAAAACACATCTACGGGTATTCACACCAACCCATTTTAGAATTGCGTCGGGCACATGAGTAATTTATCCGCCGGTATAATCGCAACAGCGCCAGAGCCCAGCCCACAAAGCTACTTCCGTTTTGCGCTTCTCACTTGCTTTTCAGACCGTTAAAATAGGGCTCTTAGTGTGTCAACTCTGGTATTTGTGAGAATCAGTGTGTGTGTGCATCTGTGTGCGAGTGGCACTGAGGCATCAGGAGAGTTGTTCAGAGAGTGGTTTGCTCGCTAACGCGACAGCACACACATACACAGACACACCGAGCGAGCGAGAGAGAGCAAGAGCAGCAAGGACCAGCTTGGGGAGGAGGGAGATTAAGATGAAAGAGAAACCGGAGGATCAGACAGCGGAAAGAAGCTGAAATTATATATTTAAGCTTCCTTTGTCTTCATTAAAATGTATTCTGAGCAAAAGCTTTGCAAACTTTGCTTAATAAAACTGAATCACAGCCTTTGTTAAGAGCTCTCAGGCGAGGTTAACGGTGTTCTGTAAAATTCAGCTGCCAGTTCCTATGACTCAGAGAACATTGACCGCTAGAAACCCAGTATGAAAGTCAGAGATCAAGTGACTCATCAGAGCAGTTTGAAGCCAGCCCACAGATATAGTACGGGCACAATAAGAGTATCATAATAGAAGTCCACAAAACATAAAGCAAACAAACGGTTGCATTAAAATAGTCAACTTTAAACGTTATACGTACAATATAAATAGATAACATCATGAAAAAAATAGCAAATAGTAAATCCTTTGTGTCAACTGTATGAACCAATTTCTCATTTTGATTGAATCTTTCCCTCTGAATTTAGAACCTCTCTCTACATTACCAACGTCATGCGACCTGTTGCCCATGTACGTTGTCTGTCATTCAGCGAGTGGTAGTAGGTGTGCATTGCAGATATAGGGGGAGGCACTCCATGAAGAGCTAGTTAAACTAGAAAATGCATTTCCTGCAGAAAATGCGGTGAGTGCTGTACAGCAAAATGAGGTTGAAAATATGTTTTAGTAAAGCCACATAGATTAAGATGTTAAGAAATGTTCAATGGTTTAAATCAAGTGAAGGGATTTGAACAGAGTCTATGGAGTAAACAATGTAAACATGTACACAATTTAAAACATTTAAAATGGTTGGAAACAAATACAGTGAAGCGTTGATGTGATCAAGTTTGAATACATGTGAGATCAAATATAGAATAGCTGAGCTGTTCTGTTGCCAATTCAAGCTCAACTATAGACTAGAAACTAGGGCTGCACAATATATAGAATTTTTATCGCGATGACGATATTGGCGTCCCACGATGACACGTAGTGTTCCCGCGATATTTTCGCGATATTTTTTTTAAATTTTTAAATTTAAATTTACATTTAAATTTTAAATAATGCGTCCGCAAAAAGAAAACGAAAAAAGAAAGAGCCCCGCCCATGCAGTAAACGCTCTACCTCCGTTGCAAAGCAAACCAAGCGCTCCCTGTACACCTGTCTGCGATTGCGTGGGTCCGGCACGAAGCGTGAAAACAGGGGGGGGGGGGGGGGGGGGGGGGGGGGGGGGGGCTGAGCACAGTGTGTGGCTCCTACCACAAGGGGGTGGTAGAAATTCGAACGATTTTTTTTTCAATGAATAATCGTGGTAAATAATCGTGATATCAATATTGATCAAAATAATCGTGATAATCATTTTGGCAATAATCGTGCAGCCCTACTAGAAACCCTCCCAAAACGTATATTGCCAGAAATCCGATAAATCAATTTACTTCTGCAATGGCAAAAAAAACGAAAACACACCTAAACACAACCTGGGCCCCTTCCCGATAACGATGGATCCACGCTCGTACGATCATTCTCACGATCTTGCGAACCATCGTGAATTTCTTTGGATCGTTTCCCGAAACTCCTCTTAACATGAACGCGCGTGCACTGCACTAACGACGTACGTATAGGATTGTAACTGTTCACTGACACGGTGCTGAAATGGGCTCTGTTGGAGGGGGAGACGCAGGAAGGTCACAGGAAAATGGGGTTAAAGAGGGTTAAAATATCTCCCCATGAAGGCCAACAGCAGAGAAGCCTACGAAAAGAATAGACTGCAATAGGGGTGTAACGGTACACGTATTTGAACCGAACCGTCACGGTACAGGCACTTCGGTGCGGTTACAGAGGTGTACCGCGGTCCGTAAATGTGGCGTACATAGCGTTAATATGGCGAATGTAAAGGCTTGTTTTGCGGTGCGGAACTTAAAACTTAATGTCGGAGTTCCCCCCCACGTGCGCGAACTCCGCGTAGTAGCAGTAGCAGAGCGCGATTGCGACTGTGTGTGGATTGATGGCTACTAGCGAACTGAGAGTGAACTGCATGGCGAGCGACAACAGAAAACCGGAGCTTGAAGATGCCCCCCTGTCATTTAAATCCCAAGTGTGGGAGAACTTTGGATTCCAGGTTAATTATCACAATGGGGAAAGACGAGTGGACAAGTCGAAAGCTGTGTGCAGACATTGTTCAACAGCGATCGTCTATGCAAATGGAAACACATCGAACATGCACAAAATTTTCGCCCCCGGTACAATTTTAACGTGACAGCACCATCCAGGTGTTACTGTCACCGCTGCAAAATGAAAAAAAGTTGTTCAAACCGTTCAAACCCAGCTCCCTACACTATTTAATCAACCCCTACACCTGTCTGGGAATTCAGAACGGGCAATGAAAACACCAATAGATTATAAAATACATAAGCTGTAATTTAAGTTAAGGCTGCAATTGCACTTTTATTTAATGATTGATATTTATATTTATGAGAACTTCAGAGCTTTAGAGAGCTGCAGGAATATTTTCTTTAAACCCTTAAAGTTTACATACTCTTTGTTTACATACCAGCTTAAAGAGTTTAGACTGAGCATTAACACTGGATTTTTCATTAATTTTATGTTAGGGTTATTGGAGAATTGCAGCAGTATTTTTTTTATATTTGTTACACATTTTATTCACCATAACTATGAACCGAACCGTCCTGTACCGTACCGTGACTTCAAAACCGAGGTACGTACCGAACCGTGACTGTTGTGTACCGTTACACCCCTAGACTGCAATAATATGAATGCTTAAGATATTTAAACACAATTGATTAGGCCTAGGCCGACATATGCTATATCAGTCCTAATCCTGAACGCACATGCGTACATTCTTTCACGGCATTTTCCCCCCTGAAATAATTCCATGTTGCAAAAATCATAAATAGCTTGTGTGACAACTACATTTGTCTTAATGTGCTGATTTCTGAAACATGCTTTGCGCAGCAAAGAGAGCCGACTTGATCTGATTCCGCATAAGGTTACATTGATTGGCGCGCACTCTCTAGTCTAGAATCTTTGGTGTAAACATAAAAAATGCAACATTCCATTAATTCAGTATCATTCAAACCTAGAGGCTGGGCATTGACACACGGCTATTGCTGAGCCGATTAGGAGAGCTTGGTCTAGATCCTGCATATTGTTGGGCAGGATTATGTATAGGCCTTTTTACACTGCCAAGCTGGTTCGGTCGCAGCTTGGCACGCCCGGCGATTTCACCGTCTTATCTCAAGTTTCCTGTGTAAAACCGAGGCGGGGGTTAAATCCCCCGTTCGACAAGCTAAAATCATTCAAATTAATGTGCTATATTTTTATCTCGCACTATTGGAGCACTTATACTCTCTTGCGCTCCGCCTCCAACTACGAGATGATTAGTTACACCATCCGGCTGTCGGCTCCCAGACCGAGGAGCACAGGGGAGACGTGTGGCTGTAGGTCTGCTTATTCATCTTATTCCGCTCTAGACAATGGGCGCTGCCATGACACCGAAGACCATCCCAACCCGGAATTATTCCTTGGATACGACAGACCAGTAGTGAAGAAGAGACGAACAATTGTTCGTGTCGAAGCGACAGGTAAGCCACTTTCAATGTTGAATTATGTAAGCGATCGCATCACTTTACAGGTAAACTCCAGTTGTTTACATTTTTACGAGCTCCACCAGCCAGTGCTACAAAAATATTTGGGCAGTCTAACCTACATTTTTATGAATAATATGCCCATTATGTCGCTGGATAGAGTAGATGTAGATGTGGAGACTGCAGACGCGCTGTCAAAATATCAACTCGTCCGATTTAAATGCGCTCATGGCTCTTAAAGGGGATGGGAGCTGGCACTCTCATTGGTTTGTTGGACGTTACGCCCAAACCACACCTACGGGTAATTAGGCTGCTTCAGACCAACCCTTTTGACACTTGCGCCGCGACGCAAGTGTCATTTATCCGCCTGTAAAATAGCGATAGCGCCGTAAAATAGCGATAGCGCCCACAAAGCTACTTGCGCTTTGCGCTTTCCACTTGCGTTTCAGACCGTTAAAATAGGGCCCATAGTCTTCGTGCTTGCATAAAAAAATGCGCCCGACTTTATTGCTATGGAAGTAATTGAAGGCCTCAGTACTTTTATAATTACGCATCTCCTCACGATCTCCACCCTCAGAAAAGACAAAATAATTGATTATATCAATATGGCTAACTCCTGGCCATAGTTTCATCTCATCCACCCAACCTGTCAGTTTTGACGGATTTGGGACTCTGATATGATCTTTTAAGATTTCATCGGCAGTGTGTAGCCACCGACTACTTCCCATCTTGAATGATCAGTTATGTAACTTCCTTAAGCCTTAAAATAACTAGCTTTAAGTGACGCTTGTAGGATCATGCAATGTAAACAAACACTTAACCGGAAATAGAAAACCGTTTAGTCAGTTGAACCCGCTATGAATCATGGGAAATATAACGGTTGAAGAATAAGGTGAATAGGTCGGAATGAAGCGGCCACCGATTCTTGACAGGCTGGGTACTTTATTCCGAGGGCGTAAGTTTGGTCTCAGCTTTGGTAGGGACACTTCACAGACGTAACCCAAAATCACTAGACTGCATCATGCTGAACAATAAATACTTTATTAAAGTTAGGAACTTCTGAAGTGAATAACGTGGAGGCAGGTCAGAAGTGCGTGTATGCTCCAGAGGTTCACGTGAATATTTAATCGGTGCTCGTGCCCATCGCGCGAGGTATACGAACTGAGGGGCTTCTCGCCGCAAAGACATGGGTTGTTGTTTTTTTACCCCATGACCCTTTACGGGTTCCGTAGAGAATTGACTTTCATTGTAACGAATTTTAAAAGGAAAATATCTTAAAAACGATCAAATATTGAAAACATCTGAAAAGAAGTGCGCGATTCAAAGGTAATCTGAACATTTTAAGAGTGGAATGGAGTCTCTAGCTAAAAAATTTAGGAAGGAGATAGGTCCCAAAGTTTGTAGAGATTAATATGGAAGTAAATCAGATTTAAAAAAATAAAAAGCCATTGAATTTTCTTTTGCCTTTGAATTTAAATCTTTCAATTTTACTCTGCAATTTCAATGTATAAAATTCAGTGTTAACATCCGGGGACCCAAGGAAGAGCAATCGATGCTATATGCTAGATCGCGGTCAAGCAAGGAGAGCAGTAATAAGAGCGTCACTCGCTGGGTCTTCCTTTCTTGATGCAAACGTTAATTCTGAACAGCATTTTACACAGTAGCCTATAATAGGAAATGCTCAAAGGTAAATCAATGTCATTAAACACTGAATGTAAACTAAACGCCCTATCCATTGTACCAGTCTGTAAAATGCTAATCAAATCAATTGTGTTTATTAAGCACATTTAATATGAAGGTGAGGGGGGGGGGATCTTATTTGCATTTATGTTTTTGTTATAATGCACACCGTTTAATTTTTTTTACTGCAGTATGAAATAAACAATGAACTAATGCCTGTATGTGAAGTGTGTGTGCTATTGCAGTGACTTGGCTGGATTTGCATGCAGCGTAAGGTGTAATTGTAGTGGGTTAAGGAGCCCAATTTATCAGGGCACCAATTCGGGGCGATCCGAGGTCCCTCTGCCTACGTTTGGTGTGATGCTGCGGTGATCTGAAGCCTGCTACCCACTGTGAAACGAGAGCGCAGAGCCGACATTATGCAAACTGAGTGGCAACTGAAGCGGCAGCAGCCTGTAGTTTCAGTGGAAGCACGGCGTGCCTCGGGAAGAAGCGCCCGACAGCAACCTGCTTATAATTTGTCATCGTCATATCTGTATCATACCACTCGGTGCACAATACTGTTGGCTCTGCGCGCTTGTTGCACTCTCATTATGCCACCACAGAGGCATATCATCCGTTTGGCTCCAGCCACTCACCAAACGAATACACCCAATCTGAGTGATCGATGACGATGCAAATGTTATGTTTTAAGCTTGTGCATGTTTCCGCACGTTAAAGACTTCATGCCTGTCTGCGTCATGCATTCAGCAGAAAACGTGCAACAGCGCCCCCTGGGGTCACACTTTTCGGGGGGTCTCAGAATTCTGTGTAACACCCGCTTACTCTCCTTGCTTGACTGCGATCTAGCATCTAGGATTGATTGCTCTTCCTTGGGTCCCCCAATGTTAACGCTGAATTTCATACATTGAATTTTGCAGCTGACTTTGGCATGTTGAATTTGGGGTCTTTGAAAACATTTAAGTTTAATATTTTAACGTTGAATATTTGATTGTGAATGTTTTAACATTGAAAAATAAAGCTGAAAAAGATTTGTTGAAAATGTAAAGAGTTAAATTCAGAGGCAAAAAATCAAGACACGTTATTTCAATGCATAAATAATCAGTGCTTAGAATTCAATGGCTTTTTTTTTCAAAATCCAACGGCACAGATTTACCTCCACAGAATTATACAGTAGAAGAAGGGGGAGACAATAGTTGAGAGCTGCATGCAGCACTCACCTAATAAGATAACTATCAGGGTACCCTGGTGGCAGAATGGCTCAATCCCCTCCTACATGATATCATCAGTCCAGAATTTAAAAGATTGTGTCGGGGTATAGTTGAATAATAGGTTTTTTTAGGGAGAATTGTGACGCACAGGCACTCAAAGCGCCTCAAACAAAACCCTCTGTCGAGGTCTTTTAAAGAGCGTGTGTGTGTCATCGTCATTTTAAAATGCAACAACACCTCCACCAGCATACCTCCAGACAGGAATAACACACAACTACACCATCAACTACACCATCAACTACACCATCAACTACACCATCAACTACACCATCAACTATACCATCAACTCATTATGGAAGCTTTAGGGAAAACAGTAAGAGAAGCGCTGCTGCTACCAATGGAAACAAAGACAGGGAAAAGAAAGGCAAATAGCTGAAGAAAAGTTAGAGGTAGAGAGAGAGAGAGAGAGAGAGAGAGAGAGAGAGAGAGAGAGAGAGAGAGAGAGAGAGAGAGAGAGAGAGAGAGAGAGAGAGAGAGAGGTAGAGAAGGAGAGAAAGGGGTAGAGAGAGAGAGAGAGAGAGAGAGAGAGAGAGAGAGAGGTAGAGAGAGAGGTAGAGAAGGAGAGAAAGGGGTAGAGAGAGAGGGGTAGTGAGAGAGGGGTAGAGAGAGAGGGGTAGAGAGAGAGAGAGAGAGAGAGAGAGAGAGAGGTAGAGAGAGAGGTAGAGAGGGAGAGAAAGGGGTAGAGAGAGAGAGAGAGAGAGAGAGAGAGAGAGAGGGGTAGAGAGAGAGGTAGAGAGAGAGGTAGAGAATGAGAGAAAGGGTAAGAGAGAAAGGGGTAGAGAGAGGGGGAGAGAGAGAGAGAGAGAGAGAGAGAGAGAGAGAGAGAGAGAGGTAGAGAGGGAGAGAAAGGGGTAGAGAGAGAGAGAGAGAGAGAGAGAGGTAGGGAGAGAGAGGTAGAGGTAGAGAGAGGTAGAGAGAGATAGAGGAAGAGAGAGAGAGAGAGAGACGGAGAGAGAATGTTTGTTCACTTCACAAATGTGTGTTTAGCACAAATAAAGTAGGGGACACTCTGTTAGCACTTTGATATCCATCACCTCCCTATGTTCTGATCCCCACATGAGACTTGACAGAACCACTTGTTGACCCAAGACTCAACAACACAAGGGGGCTCACCATGTTTCATGTGAGTCTGAGATTGGATGCTTATGTACGAAAAAAGGATCCTTTGACTATCATTTAGATTTTACACTTTAATTAACAAAGATTCCTGATGAGCCTTCAACATGAGCAAGGGAATCAAGAGAAGAGGAAACCAGAGCCACTCACTGTTGCTGGAGGATGAAGTCCAGGTTATCTGTTGCCACTCTTCCCGTCACTGGATGTCGGAACGTGGTTATCCGCTGATTATGGCTGGAGAAAGAAGCAGAGAGGAGATCCCAGATCAGTTCAAGCGCTACATTCAGTAAGCCAGGAGCTTTCCTCCTCTTCTGACAGCCGACACGAGCCACAGCGCAGGAGAGGAGCAGATAACACAGCCTCTGTCCTGTCACGCCCAGGCCTTTCCCAGGTGTGTGTTGAATGTGTCTGCTGTACCATGCGCTCATTCCCCCCCCACCATCACCCTACACACACCCCCTGGCCAACGCCCCTCAAACTGTCCCCTCAGCACGAAGGGCTGGGCCTGCTGTCAGGCTGGGAACGCTCATGTCAATCTCTGACGGCCGTTGGTTCACAGTGTGTTCTCTGGTTCAGAGTGTGTTCTCTGGTTCAGAGTGTGTTCTCCGGTTCAGAGTGTGTTCTCCGGTTCAGAGTGTGTTCTCCGGTTCAGAGTGTGTTCTCCGGTTCAGAGTGTGTTCTCTGGTTCAGAGACTGTTCTCTAGTTCAGAGTGTGTTCTCTGGTTCAGAGTGTGTTCTCTGGTTCAGAGACTGTTCTCTAGTTCAGAGTGTGTTCTCTAGTTCAGAGAGTGCTCTCTAGTTCAGAGTGTGTTCTCTAGTTCAGAGTGTGTTCTCTGGTTCAGAGTGTGTTCTGTGGTTCAGAGTGTGTTCTCTAGTTAAGAGTGTGTTCTCTAGTTCAGAGTATGTTCTCTAGTTCAGAGTGTGTTCTCTGGTTCAGAGTTTGTTATTTGGTTCAGAGTGTGTTCTCTAGTTCAGAGTGTGTTCTCTAGTTCAGAGGGTGTTCTCCATGCCTGGTTCAGAGTGTGTTTGCCATGCTCTCTCCACGCAGAACATTCCTCTACCCAGCGGGGGGGGGGGGGCTAAGCTAAAGTTAGTGAAGCCCCAAATACATTGGTCATATTTGGAAGGCCTAGTATGACCTTTATATGTCATTAATACATAGAAACTTAGTATGTATATACTTCATAGGAATAGCCTCAATTTCACATTAAGCAAATGGTTATGTTTTAGCTATAGTTTGCTATAGCAAAATCAAGTCTTTATTCTACATTTTTGTTCTCAAGGCGCAAATGCTTGCTCTGCTTGTAAATCATAAAAATATCACAAACCAAGTAGAGTCACACCTAACACCAGAGGTTATCAGGTCTAGTAATGATAGAAAAAAGGAAGGATCAGAAAGTACCACCAGGGGCAGCAGTGATCATAATGAATAAGCACCAAGGGTTTTTCCAGAAAAGTCTTTCTTTCTTGTGTGATAGTGGGTGACTAACTAAATGATATTCCAACGAACCATTTTGAGGTGAATAATAAATTTGTCTGTTAATTTTACTGTAGCAAACAATAATACACACACATCTGGAATTGACAGATTAATTCACCCCAATGCATTCAACTCTGTATAGCAACTGTGCCCCTAGTGCTCAAGCATGGTACTGTAATATCTTTCTGCCACATTCAATTCAACAGAAATGGACTTGCGAGCAAGTCCACAGAGAAATGGACTTGCTCTCTATGTAATTTAAGTGGATGACAGTTTGTCTGAAGTGGCTTGCCTGGTAGTTACCAGGCAAGCCTGAATGGAATATGACACTGACTTTGAATACTACTCAGTTGGGTAGTATTTAAAGTCAGTGTCAGTTTCCATGAACGAAGAGATATTGTGATCAACGCTTTCTGGTTTTTGGTAATGTTTAAATAGAGCTAATGATGGAGGAGCCAAACTGCGTATGTGTATGTTTATATGTCTACCTTAACATACATCGTATATGTTTGTTTTGGTGTGTATACGTTTATATGTGTACCTAAACATACAATGTATGTTTAAAAAAAAAAAATTGATGACTTCACAGCATTATTGTCTAGCATCTCCACAGACTTTGACTCAATGGGCCTCAATGTTTCTGATCTCTCTGTGACTGATCCTTCCTTGTCTGACCACTTTTGTGTTTTCTTTAATATATCTTTTATTCCCGACATACAGACAAAATCAAATACTGTCAAAAAACGGTATATCAATGAAGAATCTAGTGTACTTTTTAAAAAGGCCATCTCCTTGCTACCACCTCTCAACCCATGTTCTGCTGATGATCTTGTAGAAAACTTTAATTTGACATTTTTGAAAGTCATGGATGTCATTGCACCTTATAAGGTTAAAACGATTTCTGGAAAGCAAAAGGCACCCTGGAGAAAAGCTGCTTCTGTAACAGCACAGAAAAAAGAATGCAGGAAGGTTGAACGCATCTGGCGTAAAACAAAACTTCATATTCACCATGATATCTACAAAGAGAGCCTCCGTGCCTACAATTTAGACTTAAAAAGTGCTAGAGAAATATTTTTCTCCAATATCATTAAAACCAATACTAATAATGCAAAAACCCTATTTGCAACTGTTGACAGACTGACCAACCCCCCAACACAAATTCCACCTGATCTCCATTCCACGCAGAAATGCAATGAGTTTGCAGCTTTATATACTGATAAAATTGAAGGCATCAGATGCGCCATCAATATCTCCACTTCAAACAAAAATGTTGGACTACCACCCTGTTCAGGCAAAAGTAACATGGCAGGGATGGCATGCTTTAATGTTATAGACTCTAAAACTCTTGTGGAAACTGTTACACAACTAAAGCCATCCACCTGTTGCCTTGATTCTTTACCTACCAACCTCTTTAAGATTTTTTTTGACTGCCTAGCAATAGCCATATTGCAGATAGTTAACAACTCTCTCCAGTCAGGCAACTTCCCAAAAGCCTTGAAAACTGCAGTTATTAAACCCCTTTTAAAAAAGCGGAGCCTAGATACCTCTATTATTAACAACTACAGACCAATATCAAATCTACCCTTCATAAGTAAAATCATTGAGAAAGTTGTCCTCCAGCAACTTAATCACTTCCTGGCATCAACTGGTTGTTATGACACCTTCAAATCAGGATTTCGACCCCTGCACAGCACTGAGACCGCCCTCATTAAAGTTGTAAACGACATCCGTCTTAACACAGACACTGGCAAAACCTCAATACTAATGCTACTAGACCTCAGTGCTGCATTCAACACTGTAGACCAGGGGTACTCAAGTAGAAATGATGAGGGGCCACACATTTTTTTTTCAATGACTCAAGGGGCCATTTATTGGGACCGTGTACGTCCGATAACGTATCATAACATAACGTATGTATAACATTTACAACATTTTATAACATAACATTTCCTTTTTATTAAAAACAAAAATATTTCCTAAAATAAAAATATAATTTTAATTTGGGTATATATTAAAAAAAATAACTAAATAAAACCAAACATAACCCTGTTCAAGATAAAAAAACAAAAAAAGCAAAAAGCCTTCAGACAGCCCATTTTTGTGCTTTGTTTAACAAACTATTTCACATTTCTCATACGTGTGACTGACTGCTGCTGAGATGGACTGTCTGCCTCGAGTTTGGGAGGGCTGGAGCGGTCTGTGGGCTGGAGTGCTATCTGTTTATCGTTGCAACCCCCAGCCTCGTATTGAGATCGCGGCGCGTGGTTGCAAAATAAGAGCGCCCAGCACGATTTGTTTTTTTTTTTTTGTTTTTTTTAAGAATTAAAAAAACTTTTCAAAACAGCTCGAGGGCCATTAATAGACACCCCGCGGGCCACAAAAGGCCTGCGGGCCGCTACTTGAGTATGACTGCTGTAGACCATACAATACTTTTGGACAGGTTACAAAACTGGGTGGGGCTTTCAGGCACAGTCTTAAATTGGTTCAGATCCTACCTACAAAATAGGAACTACTTTGTTTCCATTGGCGACTTTGTATCAGAATCAACCAACATGATGTGTGGAGTCCCACAAGGTTTGATCTTAGGACCCTCTTTAATCAACATCTACATGCTCCCACTAGGGCAAATCATGCAAAATAACAAATATTGACCATCATTGCTATGCTGATGACACGCAAATCTATGTATCGCTATTACCAAATGACTATCGGCCCATAGATCTGCTGTGCCAGTGCATTGAGCAAGTGAAAGACTGGATTTGCCGAAATTTCCTTCAGCTAAATGAGGATAAAACAGAGATAATTGTATTTGGTGCTAAAACTGAAAGGCTTAAAGTAACCCAACACCTTCACTATCTGTCCTTGAAAACCTCAATCAAAGCCAGAAATCTAGGGATTATCATGGATTCTGATTTACATTTCGACAGTCACATCCAATCAGTTACAAAATCTGCATATTATCACCTTAAAAATGTAGCAAGACTTAGAGGGCTCATGTCCACCGAAGACTTACAAAAACTTGTACATGCCTTTATCACTAGTAAGCTTGATTACTGCAATGGTCTCCTTACAGGTTTCCTAAAACAAACTCTAAGGAAGCTTCAGCTTGTTCAGAATGCTGCTGCTAGAGTTTTAACAAAGACCAAAAAATTTGAACATATTACACCAATTCTTAAATCGTTACATTGGCTTCCTGTAGGTCAGAGAATTGATTTTAAAATCATGTTGCTAACCTATAAATCCCTACATGGTTTAGGCCCAAAATATTTAACTGATATGCTTCCACTACATAAGCCTTCTAGAACACAAAGATCTTCTGAGACCAATCTGTTAATTATCCCCAGAGTAAACACGAAACATGGGAAAGCAGGATTTAGTTACAATGCAACAAATAGCTGGAATAAACTCCCGGAGGATTTAAGACTTGCCCCAACTCTGAGCACCTTGAAAACAAGATTGAAGAGTTTTATGTTTGCTTTAGCTTTCTGCTAAATCTTAAATACTTTGCCTTTATTTTACTAAAATGCCTTTTTAACTTTGCCCTTATTTTCTATTTTTACCAGAAAGATACATGATCTGATACCAGAGAGAAAGGATAAGGGTTTGAGACCCAAGTTCTGTCTGGGTTAGAGTCCTAGAATCTGGGTTGGAGTCCCAGAGAAAGGACCAAGTTCCTTTGGTCGGGTTGGAGTCCCAGAGAAAGGACCAAGTTCCTTTAGGTCGGGTTGGAGTCCCAGAGAAAGGACCAAGTTCCTTTAGGTCGGGTTGGAGTCCCAGAGAAAGGACCAAGTTCCTTTAGGTCGGGTTGGAGTCCCGACGTGGGTTCCTTTGGTTCGTGGTTAGAGTTCCAAGTTCTGTCTGGGTTAGAGTCCTAGAATCTGGATTGGAGTCCCAGAGAAAGGACCAAGTTCCTTTAGGTCGGGTTGGAGTCTGGGTTCCAGAGAGACTGTTGATCTGATCTTAAATACATTGCACTTTAAATTTTACTTGCTAAAAAGCCTTTTTATCTTTCAATTTAATTTTCTATTTTTACCAGAAAGATATATGATCTGATACCAGAGAGAAAGGATAAGGGTTACTAGAATCCGGGTTGGAGTCCCAGAGAAAGTACCAAGTTCCTTTAGGTCGGGTTGGAGTCCCGACGCGGATACCAGAGAGACTGTTCATCTCATCTTAAATACATTGCACTTTCTATTTTACTAATTTCTTTGCAAATGTTTTCTTTTACTTATCTATTATTTTATTTTATTGTATGACAATGTTTATATGTGAAGCACTTTGAGTCTGCCTTGTGTATAAAAAGTGCTACATAAATAAAGTTGCCTTGCCTTGCCTTGCCTAGGAAGGCGTCCTTGAGTGTGAGAACGGAGCAATATCAAACAAAAAAACGCATTTCCTGTAGAAAATGTGGTGAGTGCTGTAGTGCAAAGTGAGGTTGAAAATGTGTTTTAGTAAGGCTACATAGTTTAAGATGTAAAGAAAATTTGGATGGCTTAAATGAAGTGTAGAAATTTGAACAGAGTACAGAAGTCTAGATGGAGTAAACAATGTATATAGGGACCATTTAAAAAAAATTAAATGGTTGTAAACTATAAAGTGAAGAGTTAAAGAAATAGCTAAAGTGATAAAGTTTGAATACATTTGCGATAAAGTACAGAATAGATGGGCTGTTCTGATAAAGTAAAAAATGGTGGAATCAAGGCAGTGTTACAGCCAAGTGTGTGTGTGTGTGTGTGTGTGTGTGTGTGTGTGTGTGTGTGTGTGTGTGTGTGTGTGTGTGTGTGTGTTTGTGTGTCTAATTTAGGAAAAAAGCCGAAGAAAAACAATAGTTGAGCCATCTGCCCATTCTCTGACACTTCAAATGACTCCAGACTTCGCAACTTGTTCAATTGTTAACCGTTAAACTTTGTTTAAATAATTAACTCACCTTATTAAGGGAGTGCTCAACTCAGAGATTCAGCCTATAATAGACGTAGTGGCGGTTACATGAACAGAAGCGAGTAGCGAGTAAGATGCTATTGGGCTGGATGATACGGGTACCATGACAAAGAGTTGATGGTGCAAATGTTCCTTTAAAAGTTACAGTAGTCAGCAGTAACAATAAATTAGAAGTATATTTGTTAATACTCATGTTAAGAAAGATTTGATGTATGTTCTATGTTGTACACATGAGTGCACACCTACTTAGCATGAGGAGACCCTCGTGGGAATCAACCCAAACCCTGCCCGTCTCACACCAAACCTTTAGAGATAAAACTGCTTTCTGCTGGATGACCAGAGCCATCATTTATGAATGCAGCATTGAATGAAGTTCAGTTGTTGGAAACTTGACTCATCTGTATGTTTTTATGTAGATATCTGTCTCTAAATCAGAATATAGTGGGAGTGAATGGGATGAGGGTGAATGTGTGTGTGTGTGTGTGTGTGTGTGTGTGTGTGTGTGTGTGTGTGTGTGTGTGTGTGTGTGTGTGTGTCTCTCTGATGCAGCTGGCCAGGGAGCAGAACCTTAGACCTTGAGCTAACATTCCATCTACCAGTTTAGAATGGTATCAGTTTAGACTGGTACTGCTGGTTTACCAAGGGCTGTCAGGGAATATATATGAACGGTACACCAGATAATACTCCACATAAGACCCTGGCAGCTGCATGATATGCCCCTATGGCAACCAGGCGGTAATCAGGGGGTAACCAGGGGGTCAACTAGTGCTTAGCAGTTGTGTCCTCTTGGGGTTGGGGTTTTCTTGGAACAACAAACCCTAAAATTGAAATTGATTGATTGCGACCTAATTGACCAAATAACTTTTACGTTACAGAAACACACACATGCACACGCACGCACGTGCACGCTCCGTGTACAGGGACACAGCCACAGAAAATTAATGTTTGGTACAAGAGCTAAAATAAAACAACTAATGCTGCTATCCATTTGGATTTACGAAGTGGTAAAGTCGCAAACCTCCCAGCTTTCTTGCGGCATTTCACTGAGGCACACCCCCTTTTGGTCGGAGTATCTCGTCGCTTTCAAAGTAGAGCGAGCAGAGCTGTACAACTTGCAAAGAAGATGGCTGCGCCCATAGTTAATGGGGGATGAGATGTATTTTCTTTCTATTTGTACCACGTTGGTGGTTTTAATGTCGTTTTTAAAACCTCTTAAACACTTGATTTCATTGCTGCTTTAATCCGGTCACCAATATATGCATTGCACGGTCTTGCTTTGCTTGCAATTCAATGTAAAGTTTTGTTTTGAAGCTGGTTTGCTAAAGAGGCTATGTTGCTAATGATGACTAGCCTGCTACTACTCCCCCTCGTGGCTCGACAGAAACACAAATGGCAAACTGGAAGGCTGGAGCAAGGGAAATACGTCACGTTCTCGCTGAAGCTGGTCGTTCGTACCAGCGTACCATCCAAATGGATAGCAGCATAAGCGTACAAGACCTTAAAGAACATAAAAAAGAGAAATATGTACAGTGAACGACAGCTCCCCATCATGAATCAAATCTCTGTATAACTGGCGCAGAGGTTTGAGTGACAAATCTGCTCGCCCTCCCTCGCCCCAAATTATACAATTTGACAGTGGCCCGTCTCCCAACCCTCAATACTAACATTATTGGGTAATTAAAACGTCAACCTCACATCAATTGGTATTGATTGCAGATTTTTCCAAAACCACCCCCAATTTTGCCCAATGCAAATTTTTCTGCGTAACAAGATTAAAAGTAGCCCAATGGCCCAATCTGGCAACACTGAGCATGGCGTGAAAAAGATAGTTTAAGCATTGTTCTTAGTATTTAGCTTCTACCTGGAGTAAACCGCATATGTAGCAAGACAAACGCCCTAAATATAACAATCATATTTCCAATCGATTAATCATTTTAGCGCCAGTGTAACAAGAAATAACTTATTGAAGTTGTTTAGGCTCTGTGAAGAAATGGTTTGCTTTTCTAATAGCCGACATGGGCTAGAGCGTCATCTAGAATGTTCTCACGCCCAAGCTTCAACGTAAGTCAATGAGACCAACTGAAAATATACGACGGGGGAAGAAATTGATCTTAAACTGCGATTCTGAAAAAAGTAACGATATTTAAATTCTGTTAAAATACACCAAGTAACAAAATCTGAGGTAGTTGAAGTGTTAAAATATATCTTAAAAAATGGAATTGAAGCGTGCGATTCCAAGCTAATCTGAACATTTTAAAATCGGAAAGGAGTCTCATAGGTGAAAAATTGTGGAAGGAAATGGGTCCCAACATTTATAGAGAATAAGAAACAAAGAAACAAAGAAACAAAGAAACAAAGAAACTTAAGAAGAACAATAGTTGAGTACTGCATGCAGCACTCGCCTAATAATGAAAAAATGCAGGATGCTTTATAGTTCTCGAAAGATAATGGTGGTGAAGGCGGATTGAACGTCATAGCAGATTGCCACTGTGTGTCGTAGTTACAGCAGGGCAATAACTCAATAGGATGCTTTATTGCCTTGAATGGGATGGTGAAAGATTTGATACGTGCCATGAAGCAACACCCAAACCACAACACCCTCCAGACCCCACATCTCAGTGGGGGCATGGCAGGGTGGGGGCATGTCAGGGTGGGGCGTGGGCGTGGGGAGGTGGAGGCATGGCAGGGTGGGGCTGTATTATTATTAGGTGAGTGCTGCATGTAGCGCTCAACTATTATTCTTCTTAAGTTTTATTCTTTCTTTCTTTATTATTCTCTACAAACTATGGGACCTATCTCCTTCCTAAATTTTTCCCCTAGAGACTCCATTCCAATTTTTAAATGTTCAGAATAGCTTGTTTCTTTTCAGATTTTTTAATATTTAGTACTTTTTAAGATATTCTACTTTTAAAATACTATCGTTTTCACATGGGAGTCAATGGGAATCCTCTGGTACTTCAACTGTTTAAAACGTAACTAAATACATTTTCAACCATTTATCTTCGTTCAAAGCATTTGACAAATCTTAACACTTCAATCTATCTTCAATAATATCAAAACAGAATTTAGATATCATTTAAACTTTCTTCAGAACCACAGTTTTAGTTTCATTCCGGCTTAGTTTTCAGCTGTTTTCATTCAAGACGTCTGCCCATTCTGACACTCCTACTTCTTAAAGATGAACTGAACTGAAATAATCAACACCGATAACGTGTTAGTTATGACCATTATAAAAAAAAATGACACAAAAAAAATGATAAAAAAAAATAATATATAGCTTTTTTTAGCAACAAAAGAAAATGCGTCTTTTAGTATTACAGCGTCGATGACATCACTGGCATGGTAGGACTAGGTCGTTGCTGCAGACACACGCAAACGTCTTCTACACTCCACGGCGGAAAATAGTGATTTCAATATGGCTGGTTACGCGTTTGAGCCTGTGAGGGACATGCCTGTAGTGTCCGATCTGTGAGGGATCAATTTCAGGCTCCAGCTCCACCTTCGGATCGTGTGGGTGTGACTGGTGTGCGTGTGGGTGCTGCCGGAGCATGGACACTGCCATTGAATCGGTCTGCTGCCGAGAGGTCCCGGTCAACCTTGACCATCTAATGGTGGGATTAGGTTGCATAACCATGCATAGGGCATTTCGGATGCTGTGCGGCGAGAGAGAGGTTTTGGAAGTGGCCATGCTCTCTCTAAGGGTCAGAGCGGAGACACTGGAGCGCCCCATAAATAGCAACCAAGTAAAAAGGCGAAAACGATCATTCCCCCTCTGTTTTCCTTTGATGCGTTTCAGGAAAATCTCCGTAAAGACGGACTCATTGCGGAAACGCAACGAGCTGTACAAACGCTGTAGTACCTACATATTCAAGGCGCTGGTTCTCCACAAAAATAACTGGAGCGCATCAAGCCTGTGCCCAACCAGCCTGCGCGCTGTATAAAAACATTCAAGTCGAGGAGGAGATAGTAGTTGTTTAACCTTTTAGATTGAGTAGAAATACTTTTTAATGTACAGTTAGTAATTAAATTGACCAAGGGGCTGTATTTAAAGCTACAAAAATAATACAAAAAAAAACCTGTAACTTTCAACGCAACTCTAACGTCGCTTCAGGAGTCCACACGAATCCTAACACGAAACCGCATAGGTCCGGTTTTATTTGAAACCACCCTGGGACCATCGACCTATTACAGAACATGCTTTATTATCTGCCTAATTACATGGTTATTAAAGACATGGCTCCGGGTGGACGGGACCTGAAAGACATGTTAGATGCACTCTGGGAGATTCACCCGCGGATGAGCATAGATGCGAGGCGGATTCACGAGTATCACATTTACTTTAGGTGGATGTTGGAGGTTTACTTTCTGGCGGATGTTGACGGATATTACACAGATACATCTTACCATGAAACTACTTCTTCGAGTTTAACTCCCTCTGCATCAGCAATCAGCTAGTCGGCAAACAACAGGGTTAGTAGAAAGGGACATTGGTGGAACTTCTGTTTACAGACCCGCCGTGGTTTAATTAGCAGCTTGGAAACATAGATCTGTGATATTGTAGGAGTAATAGTTTATACACTTTATGGTCGGAGTGCTAGGTTGTGGAGATTGACATGACAGGGGCTGATTGACATCGGAGGGTTAGTCAGTTTTAAGGCTGCCAGACATGTATTAAGGGCTGGTTTCCTATTCAAAGGTAGCCTGTGGAAATGTATGATTACCCCAGCTGCCTTGGCCCTATATAATTCATTAATGCAGCCAGGGGCAATGCAATAAGATGATCCTCCTGTAGACCTGGTTGTTTGCTTTTCCGTAGCCATTTCAGCGACTCATTACCTGCTAAGGCTGCTAGAGCCACAGAGTAGGAGTAGGTTACCATGCCAGTGACGTAGCTGATTGTTGAAATCCAACATGGCGGCGCCCTGTAACACTTTCACCCCTTTCACCGTACAATTTAATCTCTTTTAGCAAGTTCAGCCCTTTTTAGTTATTGTACCAATGAGAAGGCAGACAATACATCTGTTATATCGACTAAACTTCAAATTTCAGTTCAGTTCATCTTTAAGACATCGTAACTCAATCATTTTTCAACCATTTACCTTCGTTCAAACGTAGTTTCATAGCGGCTTCGTTTCAGTTTTTCTCACTGATTTACGTTGACGCTGGAGCGTGAGAATATTCAGCGGTGTTGCCAGATTGGGCGGTTTTTCCCGCTCTATAGGGGCTACTTTTAATCACGGACCGGCTCGCTATTCTCTTAAAGACACACACACACACACACACACACACACACACACACACACACACACACACACACACACACACACACACACACACACACACACACACACACACACACACACACACACACACACACCAGCAGTGAGGGCAATACATTTTAACTTTCAGATTCATCAGTTCAATTCATTTTACATTTCTGCATTTTTAGCTATGCTTTGCGCTTTTCATTCAGCCGTCACTTTATTTGTTTCTAACCATTTACATTTTCTTAAATGGTTTGCATGCTTACATTGTTTACTCCATTTAGACTTTTGTCCAAATCCCTTCACTTGATTTAAGCCATTTACGTTTCTTTATGCCTTAATCTATTTGGCTACCTCACTTTGTACTACAGCACTCACCGCATTTTCTGAAGGAAATGCATTTTCTAGTTATACGTGTTCCTCTGTGACAGCCCATGGCTAGGTCCCAAACAGGACAGTGGAGCACACAGCGCCGTGCACACACACACACACACACACACACACACACACACACACACACACACACACACACACACACACACACACACACACACACACACACACACACACACATACACATACACACACACACACACACACACACACACACACACACACACTCATTACCCACAGGTGCAGGCATAGCAAAGCAAACATAAATCAGGCGTGACCTGAAACTCACATACGCAGTCCACTTGCTCCCATCATAAGAACTGGGGGGTTTCATGACCTCTGTCCACCAGCCTGGTGTTTCTCCTCTTGTTAGCCCTTGAACCCAGAATGCAAAAAGGGAAAACTTTCCCTCTCTAGAGCTATATTGAGCGTCAGGGCCTCTCGCCTCCAGCGCCACATCCGATTGGCCAAATTATTATCTTAAGAGGTCTCCAAGGGGCTTCAGATCAAAGCATCTTATCTGGAGCGGCGGCCTCTATATTGAGGTCTACTTGTGTGGCGAGGTATAGTATAAAACATTTCTGCATTCAAATATCTAAACATGACTACAGTATCCAAATTGTTAACAACAAGGTTCAAACCCAGAGAAGTTGTTTCATTCACTGTCCGTTACATTTGGTGACAATGGCCTAATTTGCCTGTTACCACAGAAACCCGTTTTCATCAGAGACCCTATTTATTGCTATGCTAATTCAACATCAATCTAGCTTACTATAATGTGCTACTTTGACAAGAGGCTCATGCCAGCCACTTGGCTAATAATGTGTAACTTCCCAAACAGGGTTAACGGGTCATTTTTGTTTTTATTCTTCTATCCGTGCGAGAAAACAACACCATTCGTGTTCGATACAGTTTCCTATACATTGAACAATTGTAAAAGATTTGATGAATCTTCTATTTTTCATGCAGAGCTCACTAGTGTGCTGACAACAGGCCATCTGTGACTAGCCCCCTTTGAATGAAAAACATGCCAGACAGCAGGTACATCAAAGCCCCATGTCCTGAAAGACCTACAAGGTGAACTGCCACTGATCCAAACCGACTGTAGAGTAGTCAGTGAAGACCAGAATGTACTCCTCTCCATGGCTGATCTTGGTAGGATTAGATTAGATTAGATTAGATTAGATTAGATTAGATTAGATTAGAAAAGCTTTATTTATCCCAAAATGGGCAATTTCGTTTCCAGTCTCACATATTAAATTACTTAATAAATACAATAAATAGCAATAGGAGGTAGACTAAAACATATATCAAAGACAGTCCAACCCACATATGGGTACATCAAAGTTCACCACCACAAACTCCTAGGGGTGGGAGGCCAACAAAGGCTGCATGCAACTTCCTGGCTTCTATTGGTCAACCCCCGTTTTAGACAGTCTCCACCCCCTGTGATTGTTAGTCTCAACCCCATGTTGGAAAGTCACAACCCCCCCCGTGTTGGACAGTCTCAACCCTCTATGTGGAACAGTCGCAACCCGCATGTGGGACAGTTTCAACCACTGTGTTAGTCAGTCTCAACCCCCATGTTAGTCAGTTTCAACCCCCATGTTAGACAATCTCAACCCCCCGTGTTGGACAGCCTCAACCCCCCATGTTGGACAGCCTTAACCCCCCGTGTTGGACTGTCTCAACCCCCAATGGTGACAGCCTCAACCCCCCGTGTTGGACAGTCTCAACCCCCAATGGTGACAGCCTCAACCCCCCGTGTTGGACAGTCTCAACCCCCAATGGTGACAGCCTCAACCCCCCGTGTTGGACAGTCACAACCCCCCATGGTGACAGCCTCAACCCCCCGTGTTGGACAGTCTCAACCCCCCGTGGTTAACAGTCTCAACCCCCCATGGTGACAGTCTCAGCCCCCCATGGTTGACAGTCTCTCAACCGCCCACGTTGGACAGTCTCAGCCCCCAGCCTTTTGAAGTTGTTGACATTCAAGCACTGAGTATAGCGCCACCTTTGGGCTATTCTGGGCCATCCTTTGAGTCCCTAACTCATTTGTATGGTTCTACAAGCCATCCTGCTAATAGTACCCCATTATTACGACCCCTGATAAATGTAATAAACAAAAATGGAACCCAACTGTACTTTTACTTTGTGAACCGAGGATGTATTTGTGATAATGCCACATTGTTGAGGGGTCTGGTATTTGCTCCTCTGCAGTGACGCCAGCTGAGAACCCGGGGCCACAACGCTTGCATGGGGCCCGTTGGTCTTCATCTCACATGACACATGGCAACATACAGGGTATGGAAACACACGCATGTGAGGCCGACAGCTTCAAACCCGGCAGCCGAGTGTTTTACTCCTCAAAGGTCACGTCTATTTAAAGGACTTCTGCAGATGAAATATGTTTGAAGTGGGTGTGTATGGGAACGGGATCTGAGAGGGATCCATATGTAAAAGAGATGAAAGACATTGACAAGTGTGTGTGTGTGTGTGTGTTTGTGTGTCTGTGTGTCTGTGTGTCTGTGTGTCTGTGTGTCTGTGTGTCTGTGTGTCTGTGTGTCTGTGTGTGTGTCTGTGTGTCTGTCTGTCTGTCTGTCTGTCTGTCTGTCTGTCTGTCTGTCTGTCTGTCTGTCTGTCTGTCTGTTTCTGTCTAAGAGAGACAGAATTACTTTGTGGTGAAAGTGAAGTTAATTAATTTCAACTCAGTACTGAATTACACACATACAGACCACCGTCCAAACACAGAGACAAACACACACACACACCCTTTTCAAAACACACACCCCACCACGGTTGGACTACTGAACATGCTCATGTGTCACCATATGCACAACAGCTCTAGAGCTGAACCAGACCAACTACAGTACACACACACACATGCAGGTCTGCACGCACACAAGACAAACACTCCCACGCCCTCCCTCCGGCGTCTCGCCCTCCCAAGTGTGCGTCTGCATTTTGTGCATGAATTACAAACGGACAGACTGAAAGCCCACGAACCAGAACCCAGGAAGGCAGCAGCTACCAGGACGACAGGCTCCTGTTCTTTAGCTCTGTAGCAGAGCACCTCTATTGACTCCACACCATTGAGTATTTACATCACACTCCCATCTTCTACATTATACTCAACCTAGGAATCAAGATTAACAGAAAAAGGGCCATCAGACTCCCTCACTACTGTCTGGAAGTAAAGCAAGGCTACGCAGCCCCAAGATTAGAGATCACCACTAGATGCACGACACTGACCCTGATGCCATTAGTGATGATACCTTGTTATCATCGTTAACAACGTTAACAGGGTTTACCTTGTTAACAATGTCAACGACGTTAACAAGGTTAACCATGTTAACGTGGTTAACAAGGTTAATCTTTAACGCACACACACACAACCAACAGGACAAAAAACAACCGATCCATCTTTTCACACCGGGAACACCGGGAGGCGGAGCCAAAATCCCCTGAGGATCTGTGATAGGCCGTTTCCACGGGAACTCCGGATCATCTCCGCTGGATCAGGTCCGAAGATGATCCAGGGTTGACTTTTCCCCCAGCTAGCTGGAGATGAGCCCATCAGACGGGTTCACACATCCTGGAGATACTTCAGGTGAGGGGTGGCGTCGAGGGTATCACTGTCCTCCATGTCTGTAAGACTAGTCTGTCAGTCTGTCCATCTGTCTGTAAGACTAGTCTTCCGGTGGACTGTGTCCGCCTGCGTACCAGACCAGTTCGAAGGGAGATCCTCCCGGCTCTGACCAATCAGGGCATTGTGTGTATGCGCTTGTGCATGCGCTTGTGCGCATGTGCGTCTGCAATGTGAAGATGTGTTTCTGAGACATCAGTGGCTGAGAGTAGTGCTACAGTATCCTCGGACCAAGTGTCTCTGGGGTGGAGGACGACTCTACAGATGATTCTAACCAAGCAGGTTGAAGTGGGATGGTTCCACCGCGGTCCAGAATCACTCCGTCCCAACACCGGGCCGCTCTGCCAGTGGCTGACTCCCATTACAGCTGGAGCACTAGACAGCCTGGCTGATTGCCTATTAAAATATCTTATTTTAGATAATGAAGTACTTTAATTAGCAGGAACCGTGGAGGGCTGTGAAACGGAGGTATTGCAATATGGAGGAGCCCAGGAAACAATGAGCGGGGAGAAGCATGGTTAAGATCGGACTGTAATCACTCACCACCGTCTCCCCTCAGAGAGGAGAGCAGCCGCTGACCAGAACGCCCCCAGAGAGAGGGACCCTGATCTGAATATTTCTGTACCAGTTTACGCTATCTGTCATTGAAATAGAACATATTGGAACAGTGTAAAACTTATTTCACTAAGAAATAAGAATCTCAATTCTAAAGAGCCCACAGGCTCCAACTGTTGTAGTTTATGGATCGTCATATCTAATTAAATGTATCGGTATGTAGTGAAATCATCAAGTTTTCATGAAAATAGGGGCTAGGGTTAGCTACTCTCTTGCATTAAGATAAGATAAATTCACGAATCTTCAAGGAAACATCCCATGAGAATGCACCATTAATAGGCATTAGAGGGCGGACTATCTCTTTCACTATAGGAGACGTTTCTACAGAATCCCTTAAGGTTAGAAAATAACTCTTTTTATGGTCATTAGGCCTTTATATGATGGTTTGCGAATGATATCAACAAAACCCCCAAACTGCAGTCCTTTATATATTGAATCCCATTCAAGCCTAATTCCATCTCAGCGGACTAAACCTCCTGCTCCACCACCAACATCTGGGCCCGTGTTGGTGTTCATAAAGTACGACAGTCTCTTCACGCTTCCTCAAGCAGGATGAGGTTATTAACAAACAGTGTCTCCATCAGGACCCCCATCAGGACCCCCATCAGGACCCCTCCATCAGGACCCCCCCATCAGGACCCCCCCCATCAGGACCCCCCCCATCAGGACCCCCCCATCAGGACCCCCCCATCAGCACCAGCCGGGTGCCCTCTTCCTCTCCTCGTGTCTGGTCGGTATCACTGAACCACTAAACAACGTCGACTCTGTCCCAGGATTATTTATAGAGATAATTGTGACACCTATGTAGCGCACTAAGAGCTTTCTAGAAGGCGTAGTGCGGCAACAAGTGACACGGGTTCATGATAAATGGGTGCCAGCACCAGCTACAAATAGACACGTGCTGTGTGAGTGTGTGCATGTGTGCGTGCGAGCGTGCATGCGTGTGTGTGTGTGTGTGTGTGTGTGTGTACCGCTGCTGGTCGCCCACCTCTCAGAGATAAGACCACCACCAGATGATCTGCTATGTGGACTTTTGATGGGATTTATAGATTTTCCTGGACATAAATAAGCATATTGGAAGATTATTCATGCATGGATAAAAGTATTAGAGAACAAATTGGGGATGTTATTTCAACCACCAAATTGTTTGATTATGTTTTTGACTTTGTCTTTACTGTCTAATACACACATATGTATGTAGGGATGTTGTATTTGACTGATACTATAGTTGAGACTTTCTAATGCACGCATATGTATGTATGTATGTTGTATTTGACTGATACTTTAGTTGGTACTCAATAATGCACACATATGTATTAGGGCCCGACCGATATTGATTTTTGAGTGCCGATGCCGATGCCGATTATTTTCAGAGAAAAATTACGATTACGATTTAATCGGCCGATTAAAAAAAAAAAATAAAAAAAAAAATATATATATATAAAACGTAGTTTTTGATAGCTTAAATATACTTTAAACACTTTTGACGAATATGTGAATTTAATGCAGAACCTTCAAGTGTTTTAGAATACATTTACAGTCAAAAATGAGTGTAATGTAAAATGTAAAATAAATAACTAACTCCCAATGTGCTGCGCTCGTGAGCAGTGACTAACACGTGCGTGCTGAAAAAAAAAAAATGCTGAGAAAAAAAAAAAATCGGTTGTAATCGGCGTCTTTTTGGCCGATGCCGATTATTTTCAAAAAGGCTATAATCGGCCGATTAAATCGGCAGGCCGATAAATCGGTCGGGCCCTAATATGTATGTAGGGATGTTGTTTTGGTTGCAGCTGTTCGTGTCCATCATACAAATGAGTTGGCTTTTCTCTTAACCCATTGATGAAAATGCATTGCTCATCACACATATTAAGCAGAGATAGCCTCTTACTGTACGTCCACACCAGGAGCGACCAAAGTGTCAAAGACGCTTTGGTCGCTCACAAAGTTTCGCTGCGAATATTTCTGTTCGCTTTGGTCGCTCAAGTCGCTCATGACGTACAATTCAATTATGCAGACGCATTTAAAGGAGCCATCTGCTTTTAGTACAGACAGCCATATCAAAGAGTTAACTCCCATACACTTTGGCCATATTGCCGAGACGGTTTTGCTTGTTGGATAAAGTGCTTAGACAACAGTGATTCCCCCCAATATAAAAAAACTCCTAAAATGTAGGCTAATTACAACCGAGAACAAAAAACCCTGCGTGCTGTAGTAGGCTAGTTAAAATATGTTTCACTGATTTCCATCTGCACTCATTCGTCGCACTCAAAACAAATAGACATTGGCGCACATGGCTAATTTGCATACGTGCACAGGACTGGTTGGCTCCGCAAAGCAAATAATGGAACATATCTATCTATCTATCAACGCGTGTCTATTTTTAATGTGATGTATTGTGTGTATGTCCAGTCAGACTTGTTCTGTGGTAGGCTACTGTCCTGTGTGGGCCGAACCACCTAAATGGATTCCCGACGATTTGTGTCGTTTGGTATTAATAAAGACTTGACTAGGCTATCTATCTATCTAGACTATTTAATTAAGAATTATTCACCTCAGGCTCCGTGAATAGTGGGGAATAGAGGTAAAGCCAAGAGATATATTGTCATTTATCCCTCGTCTTGTCGATTAGTTTGTGTATGTGACGATTTCAAAAACTTTTTGGGTTTTGTTTAAAGCATGCTACACGCGATTGGTTGGTTAGATTGGTGGCATGGAAAGCAAATGAAAATGATTCCCGCTTAAATACGAACGTTCTAGATGCATAAATACTCCCGCTTATCATCACTTGGTATCCAAACCACTATGGCGTTTCGATCTCTGAACTGAAAAAGGGTTGGGTCGTACAACACCGGGTGCCCAGTTACAGCCGCGATTAATACTTCAGCCGACATTTTGTTCAGTGAGTGAATAAAGGTAGGTAGGAACCAAAGTGCCTGCCGGTGTTCCCTGGGATCCACGCAAGTGAAGAGCGTCTACATTCCGATTGGCTGTCAGTGTTTGGCCGCTGAAGCGGCCAAACACTTTAACTTTATGTCATTTGCATAAAGTTAAAACGTTTTCAACTTTTTTTTGACGCTCTGGTCGCTCAACTTTGGCCGCTGGTAGCGTTGGTCGCTTTGGTCGCTTTGGTCGCTCTTGCCCATAGAAAGTGAATGACTTCCGGCGATTTGGTCGCTCAATTCGCTTCTGGTGTGGACGTACAGTTACAATGACTAATATCCATGTCAGATTGAATGTGGGGTACAGCATTAATAAAGTGGTATCTTATCTTAAAGCATGGGTGGGGGGGTAGAGGGACTAGACGACGGATGTATCAAATGACCTGACCCAAACTAGCTCTCTACGCCGCTTTTTCCACTGCATGGTACCAGCTCGACTCGACTCAGCTCGCATTTTTGGCGTTTCCACCGCGAAAACATGGTATCTGGTACCTGAAGTGGCTGCTTTTTTTAGTACCGCCTCGCTCTAGGTTCCAAGCGAGCTGAGCCGATGCTAAAAGGTGACGTCGGCAGACGGCCGGCCACTGATTGGCCAGAGAGTGTGACGAAGTCACGAGAGCGACATGGCAACCATGCTGGTAACAGCCATAGCAGCGCCGCAGCCAACATATTCCACTTCTTCAACTTCTTCAACATGCCAGCTAATAATACGAACATGAATACCATCGCATCGATTTCCTCCATTGTTGTTATGTGGGTTCTGTCCATGTGTGGGTTGCGTAGGTGTTGTTTGCGTCGCGTACAAAAATACGTCACGGCCCTTTCGCGCAGCCGACCCCGCCCACGTCCAGGAGGTACTATTTGCGGTGGAAAACGACCCGTGCTGCTACCGTGTCGAGTCGTGTCGAGTCGAGTCGAGTCGAGCTACATGTGCGGTGGAAAAGCGGCATAGTGCCGCTTTTCCACCGCACATGTAGGTCTCACTCCGCCCAGCAACAACAGGATCTTCTACTTGATACTAATTCTGCTTCCTTGATCCTTTCTCTTCCCACTACCATCTGATCGTTTGTCCCAATCGCCAGCCCCCTACCCTGAGCCCACGGGGGCGGGGGGCAGAGGGAGGCTGCAGACACAGACACCATCCCCGGATCAGCTAATGAAGAAGATACTTTTGCTACTGACAATGTTGCTCTTTTTTATTCTCCTTTGATAGCTTTGGGATACTTTGTTGTCAAGGCAACCGTGGCACTGGTTTGCAATATGCCACAACGGGTCCGCTAGGATGCGTGTTGTTTCATAGAGTCCCCCTGCACCGGAGGAGTGGATATCGTCACTGGCACCGCACACTAAGGACCATCCGTCAAAAGATGACAACAGGAAGGAGAAAGGAAATAAGAAACCAAGAAAGAACAAAAGAGAACAAACAAACAAGGCTTCTTTCCAGTCACTCAATTGCTGAATGAACGGGCGTGAAACTTTAATATAAACTTTAATAAACACATTCCCACAAACACCAGCTCTTACTCATGCAGATAATAACAGATTCGGTCTGTGTGGATGACGCCAGTGGCATTGTTGTTGCTGGTTGGCTCCAGTTTCCTCCTACAACGTCTTAACCTCACATGTATATCTGAGGTTAAGACGTGCCTGTGCACTTGACCTAGGAGCCTGCAGTAGACCTGAGCCTGAGCCTGCAGTAGACCCTGAGCCTGCAGTAGACCTGAGCCTGCAGTAGACATGAGCCTGCAGTAGTCCCTGAGCCTGCAGTAGTCCCTGAGCCTGCAGTAGACCTGGAGCCTGAGCCTGCAGTAGTTCCTGAGCCTGCTGGAGCCTGCAGTAGACCTGAGCCTGCAGTAGACCTGAGCCTGCAGTAGACCTGAGCCTGCTGTAGACCTGAGCCTGCTGGAGCCTGCAGTAGTCTCTGAGCCTGCTCTGAGCCTGCAGTAGTCCCTGAGCCTGCTGGAGCCTGCTGTAGTCTCTGAGCCTGCAGTAGACCTGAGCCTGCAGTAGACCTGGAGCTGGTCCCCACACCCTGTCTGTAAAATGCATCACATTCTGTTGAATACTTCTTGTACTTGCAATGACGAATAAAGAATCTTCCTCTTCTTCTTAAATGCCACACAGCAATTCAAACTAACATTCTGTCCCCAACCCCACCGGCCCTTGTGACATTCATCACAGCCATCACAACCCCTGAATCACGCTTCAATTCAGGAAGCACGTTCCTCGGAGCAAACATGACCAAAAGTGGTATTAGCAGGTGACTGTGAATGAGCCCATTAAACCAGTCACACAGTCACCATCACCAGTGAGTAATGCTGAGGTGATGAAAGGTGTACAGTCATTATCAACAATGAGGGTACATCTTGAATTTAAATGACAAATTGATTACCCTTTGAGTGACTGATGTGTTTTCTTGGTGGAAGAACAAATGTTGCGTTCAAATGATGAAGAGCAGGGTGCCAAACAACAAGACTGAACTGATGAAGAGCAGGGAGCCCAACAACAAGACTGAAATGATGAAGAGCAAGGGAGCCAAACAACATCCAAGTGACTGAACTGGTAATCCCCAGTTGAGGGGGTCTGAAGGCCCGCTGTCTCCTTTGTATTATAAAAGGATCTGTGTCGTGGCGATGGGGTTGGACTCGGAGCCTAAAGGTACTGGGTCCCATCCCCACAGTGTACTAGTAGACATCCCTGAGCAAGATGCCTAACCAACCTGCTCCATAATGACACTGAATCTGAAATCACCAAGTTGCTTTGGATAAAAGTGTTTAACAGTAATCAGAATAGAGTGACACTTTGAAGCACATTGAGGTTATTAGCATTAACAGCTTAATTTGAGGCACCTCAGCGGAGGCAACATAACCAGTCTGTTCTCTTCTGTCTAGTCCTACGCTACTCTCTAGCGCCCATACTGAACAGAGGGTTTCTCTTCCCCACTGCCAGAACCAGCCATCTCAAACATGCAGTGAACACTGCTGAGTTGTGTTGACGGCCAAGTCAGATGCTTTCCCACGTGGATATTTTCTAGTTCCTTCACAATGCAATGCGAGTCCTTACTCTATGGACTGTGCCCAGCAAACACCAGACCCACCAAAAGAAGGTGTTAGGGAATTATACAGCATTCTTTATGAAATCTCTTCTCCCTGGATAAGACTGCGACTAAAGCTTTAGTGTAGGAAAACGCCATCCATAATATAATCCATGTATCATAGCATATAAACCAAGCATCCTGGGACAGAAAGGGCTGTGAGGCGTTTTGCTTGATGCAATGCTTAAACTGTTTCCGTTACGAGTAGGCAGAGTGATTTGAAGCTTGCTCAGCGTGTGATGGCTATAATATTTACACCACAACCAGCAAGAGTCCAGCTCCGGGCCTGGTCCCTGGTCCCAGCTCCGGGCCTGGTCCCTGGTCCCAGCTCCGGGCCTGGTCCCAGCTCCGGGCCGGGTCACAGTTCACAGGAACACATCTCCCCACTTGGCTCATGAATAAGGAACATTACTCAGACAACGATGGCATTGTGAGCGGAGAGCAGTTTGTCACAAGCTCCCCACCGCAGGATTCAAAGAGAGAGTCTCAGCAAGGCCATTCTATTGTTGTGCTAATTAAAGACCAATAATGTCTTTGTATGTATTATCTTGCAGAGCTAAGCACATGTATCTCTTATTATCAGATTGGGAATGGGCAGCATATGTGATATTGCTGCAGAAAGCTGCAGGTGGACTTTGGAACATGAAGGTCAAACAGTGTACCCTCGTACTGGTAATCCAACACCCTAGAGACGACCCCTCTGATGTGATGAGGTTTAACCTGACAGAGGCGGGGGGGGGGGGGGGGGGCTGAGGCTGTAACCTGACAGAGACAGAGGGGGGGGGGCGGGCTGAGAGTGTAACCTGGCAGAGACAGAGACGGGGGGGGGCTGAGGCTGTAACCTGACAGAGACAGAGGGGGGGCTGAGGCTGTAACCTGACAGAGACAGAGGGGGGGGGGGGGGGGCTGAGGCTGTAACCTGACAGAGACAGAGGGGGGGGGGGGGGGGCTGAGGCTTTAACCTGACAGAGACAGAGACAGAGGGGGGGGGCTGAGGCTGTAACCTGACAGAGACAGAGGGGGGGGGGGGGGCTGAGACTGTAACCTGACAGAGACAGGGGGGGGGGGGGGGGGCTGAGAGTGTAACCTGACAGAGACAGAGGGGGGGGGGGGGGCTGAGGCTGTAACCTGACAGAGACAGAGACATGGGGGGGGGGCTGAGGCTGTAACCTGACAGAGACAGAGACAGGGGGGGGGGGCTGAGAGTGTAACCTGGCAGAAGTTACATTCACTGTCTTGCCTGGGTAAAACCGAGGGGTTTATTCCCCCTTCCTCAAGGAGCCGGCTTTCTTTGTTCACTGGAGCAGGTGGGACATGTGACCTGACGTGTTTGGCGTACACAGTGACGTACAACATTTGAGTCGAAATTAGCCAGGTCACGCCAATGTCATTTTCAAAAAAACAATGGCGGGAGAACTGTAAAACAACGTGGTCTGATGCACTGGTAATCTTTGGAGCTCCAGCCTTCCTCTGCCGCTCCTGTTGTTATGGTCGCTCACTTCAATTGAACTCTCTCCTGATGTTCTTTATTTTGCTGATCATACGTTTTTTATCCTGACGAAAGCCCCTTGTAAGGAAAGTTCCTTTGCTACTTTCTCGTATATCGTACCATCTTTCACCATCTTCGTTAAATGCGACTGCATCACATTCTCTCCCATGATGGTCAGCATCTCGCGGATTTCACCGTCTCTCCAGTTAGAACTACTCATGTTGGTGTTGCTGCATGTTGTTTTGACGACCACTTGACCTGCTGTCTCTCAGGTGCTTTTAAAACGCTGTTTAATCGCATTTACATGAAAATGGAACCCCCAATATGTGTAGGGTTCGAGAGGGGACATTGGACTGCGAAGTCAAGAAAGTATATTACCTCGGTCAGTGTTAACTCGCGGACCATGCCAGAAAAAGTTTAAAAAAAGACAAACCAATATTTTGCAGTTTAAAAAACGCTAAGGCTGTAACAGGCTCGACCTGAGGGCAGGAGCAGTACGGGTTGGCTCAAAGCACAAGGGCTCAAATGGAAACATTGAGTCTGATGTACTATTAGTATTCTGTGAGTGAAGTACCCAACAAATGTTCCCTTCATTAGCTCATAATCTAATGAGTAATGATCATATGTCATAATAATCAAAATCATAAGTTATCACATGATGATCCAATTTGTAGGGGGAGCTTATCAACACAAACCCTTTATGGCAACCACCTTTCCACTCATCAATACTGAACGCTTGGTCGATCGTTCCCAGTTGAACTGCCTACCTGATGTCTTTTCCCACGCTATTCATGTGAAAACTGAACAGTAACATTGTCCTGCTGACCGAGACACAAGTCTCTCTCCAACACTCTCCTGTTACCGCTCAAAACCGGTTCCTCCACTCGGAGAACCAACATTCCAACAAAACCGGTTCCTCTGAAGGACCGTCAGATAATCCCCAGGTTCACAACAAACAGAAACCTGAACCACCGGCCACAATACATCCCTCCATACATCCTTCATACATCACACATCCCTCCATACACCCCACAATACATCCCTCCATACATCCCTCCATACACCCCACCACACATCCCTCCATTCATCCCTCAATCAGGGTTTCCCGCAGAAAATGAATTAGTTAAGGCTGTGGGGTTGTCCAGCAGACCACAGATGCTTATTTTCATGCAGGCTGTCAGACTGTTGCCCTTCAGCCTGTTCTGCAAGTCTGTCTTGATCTAAACACAGAGAGTGAATGATGTTAAACGATTATCTAATTATCTTAAATTATATTTACAAAAAAAAGGTGTAAGAAGTGAGTGAGCGTTGAACGCCTCAGGAAAAGTATTCAATACCTAGTCCAGGTCTTACCTTACAACAAACACACAGACCCTCTGCCATGGTGAGGTCGAAGCACTGTATTGATGACATCTGAACTAGTTTAAACCCCCTCCATCCATGTACCAACCTGCAGGGGCCGCGGTAGAAGGGGTGGCCGGGGTGAGCCCGGGGGCTGCAGGGTCCAGACTGACTCCACATGGTGCTGTCGGGGTACAGCCACTCCACGGGGGAGGCTAACGCTACTGGGGCCCGCAGGGATTCAGCTAGCTTGAGACAGGTGCTAGCACCAGCTCTTGAGCCGGCATTAAACACCTCTAAGTCCTCCGGCAGGGGTCTGTGTTGAGAGACACCGAGAGGGTGGGGGCTTGAAAGAAAGAGAGATGAGAATGAGCGCGAGGGTCTACAGCATGAGAGACAGACAGACAGACAGACAGACAGACAGACAGACAGACAGACAGACAGAGAGACAGAGAGACAGAGAGACAGACAGACAGAGAGACAGAGAGAGAGAGAGAGAGAGAGAGAGAGAGAGAGAGAGAGAGAGAGAGAGAGAGAGAGATGGATGAACAGATGGGGGGTGGACTGGTGTGGTGAGCACACCCTGAAAACCAGCCCTGATCCAAACCCCTCCCTCGTAAGCAGACGGCCACTACTGAGCGCACTCCAACATGCTTGATGCCCAGGGGGGTGTCAAGGACCCCCGCTGGAATCCCCTCTGAGCCAGCGCCGTCTCTTGGGGTTGAGGGAGTAGTTAGCGATCAGAAGCCCTGTGTAGCTCCAGGCAGGGTGATCTGAGTCCACCTGGAGGAGGAGAGGAAAAGCCCTCACTGCCCCACGCCGGCTCCTCTTCCAAACACAGTCCACAGGTGAGGAGGGTCTGAACCACTGTTCCCAGAATAAAGCCGCTTGCGGGGAGCGATGCACACCTGCCTCCCTCCATGCTCCAGCCCGCTGACCGGTCCTGTTCCTGCCTCAGAGAGAGAGGACTGGCTGTCTTCCTCACACACACAGACTAACAACACACCGCAATGCTACGCACCACAACACACACATCAAAACAGAACGAAACCGCGCGAGAGAGAGAGGTAAATAGAGTCGGGCTTGCATTCCTTTTCCCGCCTCCTGCTCCTCTGGCAGAATTTGGAGCACTGAGAGAGGGAGGGGGAAAGAGACAGAGTGGGGGCTGGGAAAGAGAGAGTGGGAGAGAGAGAATGGGAGAGAGAGTGGGAAAGAGAGAGTGGGAAAGAGAGAGAGAGAGAGAATGGAAGAGAGAATGGGAGAGAGAAAGTGGGAGAGAGAGAATGGGAGAGAGAGAGTGGGAGAGAGAGAATGGGAGAGAGAATGGGAGAGAGAATGGGAGAGAGAGAGTGGGAGAGAGAGAATGGAAGAGAGAGAATGCAAGACAGAAAGGGAGATTCATCAAAAAGACATGAGGGAGGAGTGAGGTACAAATAGACTGAGAAAAATACAGACAGAAGAGGGAGGAGTGAGCAGAAGCAGACATCTAGAGAGAGAGAGAGAGAGAGAGAGACAGAGACACAGACATCGAGAGAGAGAGACAGAGATAGAGACAGAGAGAGAGACAGAGACACAGACATCGAGAAAGAGAGAGAGACAGAGACACAGACATCGAGAGAGAGGCAGAGACACAGACATCGAGAGAGAGAGAGAGAGAGAGAGAGAGAGAGAGAGAGAGAGAGAGAGAGAGAGAGAGAGAGAGAGAGGCAGAGACAGAGACAGAGACATCGAGAGAGAGACAGAGAGAGAGACCGAGACAGAGAGCGAGACATCAAGAGACAGAGACAGAGAGAGACAGACAGAGAGAGAGACCGAGACAGAGAGAGAGACCGAGACAGAGAGAGAGACCGAGACAGAGAGAGCGAGACAGAGAGAGAGAGAGAGAGACAGAGAGAGATGCAGACAAACTATCCGCTGCTCAGAACAATAGCAGCAGGGAGAGCCATCAGATGGTTTTCAGAAGGTTCCATCTAGCTCATCTCAAACCAACACGGACCATCATGCTTTATGTTGGTGAACCAAATATAAGACTGCTGAGGTGAACGTTGCAGAGGGTGAACACTGACTAAGACTCACTCCAGTCTGAGGACCAATTGAGAGTAAAGGTTAGAAGCAGGAGGTAGAGGAGAATGAAGGTCAAGGATTCAGGATATTACACCACTTAAGGGTATTTACCAGATTTATTTGGCCACAACTGGACGTTGACGATATTTTTACTCTTCTTAATATTGTGGGAAAAGTGCTCCTGTTGGAAGGTTTCGATGAAGGCCCAAGACAATGCTAACCGGTCAGCTAAGTTAATTCATGAGAAGGGTGTTCTTCTCCCTTCTTCCCTGTGTTGGTATATCTCACAAAGGACTGTTGTTTGCGCTCAAACAACACTAACTTACTATCTATGCAGGGTTTGAATGAACCTGGCCTGAAACAGACCTTTATGTTTCCCCCTCCAGACACACATGGCACTGCAGCTACAGGACCTGATCAAGGACTTCAGAAATGACTTCAAAAGGGTTTAGGAGGTCAAACTAATTGGAATATGTACTTCACTAGCTAGACCTCAGACCTAGAGCTCAGACCTAGAGCTCAGACCTAGACCTGTCTCCAGCTGTCTGCTAGGCATATCATTCTGAGACCTACCACTAAATGGTTTTTTTGATGTACTTTTAATGTTTGATTTATGTTGGTGTGAAACTGCACTGCTGCCATCTTGGCCAGGCCTCCCTCACAAAGAAATCTGTCTCCTCCATAGGACTGGTCGAATAAAAGGTTTACAGTGATACAAAATTATAATAACCATCCAGAAATAAAATCTGGCATTTTACGTTTAAATTACGATTACCCAGTACTTGACGTCACTGGTTCTTGTTTCTGGAAATCAAAAAAGTAAAATAGAATGAACGCGGCAGGACGTTATAGTTAACGTTAAATTTAACGCGTTAAAATTGCGCAAACCCAGTACTAGACGTCCCTGGTACTTATTCCTGGACCAGCATGGAGTTTGTGCTGATTTGGAACCTGTTTGTCTGACCAGGAGTAATGATTATTTATGTTGAAAAGCCAAGAACTGGTTCGAGATTGTCTCTGAACCAGCACTGGAACCGCATTGGTTGAAAAGGGGTAAGAGTAACCCAGGTTCCGGTTTCTACCTGTGTTCCACGATGTCAGCCCAGTTCTCTGTTGGTGTACAAGGCCCTGTCCCTAAAGGTACCAACACCCCTTGCAAGGCAGCACGTAAAATAGTGACCCCGTTCAGAGACTACATGCAGATTATTACACACATGTATTTGAATGACTATAAAAAAAAGTATTTCCAATAGGGAGCTGCATCTTACCATCAATATATCTGAATGGTACAATGGCATTTTTTTCTAGTTTAGTGGCCGCTGGGTATGATAGACACCTCATATAGCTTAAGAATACAGAGCTGTTGAAACAAAACATACTGGTCCTGATTTAAAGTGCAACAACAAGAACAATTCGATGTGCCCTATCTTGCATCCAGCGCAATTGACTTTCTACACAGACGCATGTTTCTTTGCTAGTTTGCACCCAGTGCAAAGCCAATTTTCCCCCGCAGCAAACCTGCACCACTAAACTTGCACCCTGAGAGGCGTGTCGGCGAAAAGCAGAGGCGTGTTCCGGGGCAAATGATACCTGGTGATATCTTACAGATCGATAAAGCAGCAACTGATAATTCAATACCTGGTCTAAGTGCACTAGTGGATAGCGCAGTTGGTGTTGCTATTTTGACGTACCATGGCAGGTCGAACTGCAACATAAACCTACACACCAGTAGGCTATGGACATTACATACATGCAAACGATTTGCCTAATTTAAATATTATGATGATGATGTGGATTGTGGAAAAAAAAAAATCCCATGGGGGCTTCATGAATGAACACTGTAGTAGGCTATGCCATGCGTTAAAATAACAATAATAACAGTAATAAACTTGAGCAAAGTAGGCTATATCCCAGCCTTCCAAAACAAAATCTCCTTTTACGGCAAATGATAACGTTAAATTATTTGGGAAAGAACAGATGATAAAGCGGCAAGTTGAATTCAAATCGATGCTTCTTCATACACCGTACAGAAAACACATACACAGTAGGGCTTTGACTTCGAACTTCGTAATTCGAATATAATTCGAATATCAAAAAATAAATCAAAATTCGAACGAATATTAGGCAGCCCTCAATATTCGAACCTGTTATGGGCAGGCCAAGAGGGAGAGACGTCGGAGAACCCGACGCAGTCTATTCATAATATTGTAATGACCACGGAAGAGGCAGTGAATGAAGTATTGATTAGACAGCGATTTATCAGAAACCCAATAAACCGTTGGAACACGCAAGACCGGTAACCATAGCAACGCCGGTAAACAAACCTCGCAAAACCCAATCCAGGGCTGAATCCGAATACTCATACTTATAGTATGCATTTTGTAGTACGCCACAAATATAGCGCGTCCAAATGCTCAGTACGCATTGTGTAGTACGGAAAACGTTAAAGAATGCGTACTACCCATTGGTACTACCGCCACAGTATACAACGGTAGGTCACTACGCTATCCCACAAAGCAACCGGAGTCTGGTAACGAACAAAGAAGTGATGGCTGACCCGACACTACCAACAGCGGCTTAGAAAGACGTCGTAGAAAGCGGCGAAAAAATAGTCATTAAAAAGAGTAAAAAAGTAAAGTAAGTCATTAAGTAAAAAGAGACATTTTTAATTTTATAGCAACGATGACAAGACGGAAAACAGGTAACTTATCAAGGTAGTTTTGCCGGCATCTGAGGGGAGATACGTCATCTCCAAACATCCGGTGGAGTTTCGGCGGTGTTCGGAAGCGTTCAGAAGCGTTCTACGCATAGCTGTAGACCGTACTACACTTGAAGTACGGTCTTCAGCTATGCGTAGAACGCTTCTGTTCAGTAGACACTGAACAGAAATAGTATGTACTAAGTATTGGGATTCAGCCCAGGTCTTACTGAAGGCATTTAATGGTCAAAATATTATTAATAAATATTCGAATATATTTGAATATTAATATTAATAAACAAACGAACTTCGAATATGATTTTTGGGCAAAAGTCAATGCCCTAATACACAGACATCGAGTACAAGCCCATAACTTTTAGGATTTATGAGAATTTGGTCGTAAAAAAACATTGTGTGAGTGTTAAAAAGAATGAATGAATGCAGGCGTGCGTGTGTGTCTCCATCTGTTTAAACACACGCAAACTAAACACGTAACGCATAATACAGTCCATGGCAATGTACATTAACAGGGGAACACATGTATATTAGGAACACAAGTCGATAACGATAATGTATACAATACTGGTAAGAAACGATGTGTGTTAATGCATTGCCGCATATCATTAAATAGACCAAGAGTTGCGGTCACAGGACCGTATATCATATGTGTGTTCAATTTTCTTTGCCGAAATTTACATGACGACTCAG
Organism: Gadus macrocephalus; assembly: GCF_031168955.1. NCBI lineage: Eukaryota > Metazoa > Chordata > Actinopteri > Gadiformes > Gadidae > Gadus > Gadus macrocephalus. Next base: position 21,136,995 of record NC_082390.1, on the reverse strand, counting down.
TATTTCGGAAGTTGTCGAAGAAAACTATATTGTGAATTAGGCCATATTATTTGGCCATAAACTGAGCCATTTGAAGTTTGAAATTCATGTGGTCATGCATCTGTCTCATCTGAAACTGCAAATGCGCTGTCAAAATATCAACTCGTCAGGTTCAAATAAGGGATGCACCGAAATGAAAATTCTTGGTCAAAACCGAAACCGAATATACTGAAACAGTTGGCCGAAAGCCGAAACCGAATACCGAATGTGGCTTTTGCTGTTTTTCATTCATTTTGCTTTAAATTTTCACCATTGTATAAATCAAACAATTAAATGTCCTTTATAAACTTTTTTGTCTTGCTTTTCAATAAAAAAAATCAATTACAAATTTGATACAAAATATTTATTTAATACTGAACGTTTTCTAACATTCCAGCAGACCTTATAGCAAGAATTTAAGAACAATGTACCTTTAAATAAATGAGTAAAACAATTTTATTTATTTTTTAATTATTTTTTAAAGGTCCCATGACATGAAAATCTCAATTTATGAGGTTTTCTAACATAAATATGAGTTCCCCTAGCCTGCCTATGGTCCCCCAGTGGCTAAAACTTGCGTTTGGTGTAAAACGAGCACTAGCTGTTCTGCTCGCCTTTGAAAAAACGGAGGCTCAAGCGCGCTGATTTGGAAATCTGTGCTCATGACGTCATGAGGAATCTCAGCTCCTCCCCTTACTCTGCCTGGCCCGCCCAGAGACGTTGGCCCGCCAATGAGACTCGACCGTGCGAGCGCCACATGTGTGTGTGTGAATACACACACTGTAACGCAAGTGTTTCTTGTCGGTTCTTTGACGTGTCTTGTATTTCCACAACGAGACTGTCGTGGGGGTTATCTAAGCCATGGTTGAGAAGGAATTGGGGGAAAGGAACTTTGGCTTTGACTCCCTCAAGAACATGAACCACGACAAGGAGGAGAAAGGGATCTTTGCCGGGCAGCGCTTTTGCACCTCCGCCTCCGGCGGTGGTCCCTCAGCGGGGCTCAAGCGGGAGACATTCGCCGCCAACAATCCCTTTCTCCTCCATGTCGTGGTTCATGTTCTTGAGGGAGTCAAAGCCAAAGTTCCTTCCCCCCAATTCATTCCCAACCTTGGCTGAGATAACCCCCAATACGAGTCTCGTTGTAGAAATACCAGATACGAGAGTCCGATGTGTTATGTGCCATCACACCAACAGCAGAACGGTTATCCAAATAACAAGGAAGTGTACAACACTTGCGTTACAGTCCTGGAGCTCTATATCTAAATAATATCATATACATAGATATCTATATCATATAACATATTGTGTGCGCCTCCAGACGATATTATGAATCACAAACGACTTTGTCGGGTTCTGCGACGTCTCTGGTTCTTCCACTTTCACATCAACCTGAAGTCGACTGAACCGCGCGCTGCCTGCTGCCGGCTGCCCGCTGCCGGGCGATGGTGCCTCGCGGCAACCGGCGGCATGTCGCAGTTCATGTACTTCAGCGAGTCAAATCAAAGTTCCTTTCCCCCAATTTCTTCTCAACCATGGCTCAGATAACCCCCACGACAGTCTCGTTGTGGAAATACAAGACACGTCAAAGAACCGACAAGAAACACTTGCGTTACAGTGTGTGTATTCACATTGATGTGGACGTTGAAGAACCAGGAACGTCGGAGAACCCAACGCGGTCGTTTGAGATTCATAATATCGGCTCACACAGCTTTTGGCCGTGATAATATATATTATATGATATAGATATCTGTGTAGGCTATATGATAATATTTAGATATAGAGCTCCAGGACTCCCGTGTGTTCTAGAATATTTACAGAACACGGCTAAAGGCTGTGTGCGGCTCGCCATTGCGATACATCCACTGTAAACAGAGCGCATGGTGGCTGCAAGCTGCTCAGGGCCACACCCCCACCCTCCTCCTTGACACGCCCACCGAAACAGCGCATTTGGGGGAAGCTCAATGTGCGACTGGCTCGGAGTGGCTGTAACTCTGCACCACGGCTGAATTTAGGGAACGTCTTTGAATACTGTGTTAGTTGCCCACTAATACCTATATTAAAGAATACATAAAATAGCATGTCATGGGACCTTTAATCAAAAATAAAAATGTTCGGTGTATTTTTTACGGCCTTTTTACCCCTTCGGCCGAAACCGAAAATTATGTTTTGGGCCATTTTCGGCCAAACATTTTTCGGTGGCCGAATATTTGGTGCATCCCTAGTTCAAATGCGCTCATGGCTCTTAAAGGGGATGGGAGATGGCACTCTCATTGGTTTACTGCATGTTACGCCCAAACCACACCTACGGGTAATTAGGCTACTTTGGGGCAACCCTTTTTAGATTCAGAGTCATTTATCCGCCGGAATAATAGCAACAGCGGCAGAGACCCGCCCACAAAGCTACTTCCGTTTTGCGCTTCTCACTTGCGTTTCAGACCGTTAAAATAGGGCCCCTTGAGTCTTTTATCTCCAGGGCTCCTCCGGTGGTTACAAGTGGTCTCAATTGTCACGTCATTGTGGGGATTTAACCAGGCAATAAAAAAGTCGCTGTGTATTTCCAAAGAGAGAGCAAGGCCATTAGATAATAAGAACATCCAGGACATTTGTAGGAAGGCACTCTAGACTCCATGAATTGGGGAAGATAATTAATAATTGGTCCACACTCTCCTCGTCTCCTGTTAGCCTCTCCTGAGAGTTTGAAAGGTCACCCAGTGGCCCAGGGACGTGCGCCAGATGACTCTTAATGGTGGGTCGGCCCCTGTGCAGGATACTGGCTGGGAGCTCCAACATCATGGCTTCATATCTCTTCCAGCGTACAAATAGCCTTCACAGAAAATTCTGGAACAATTCTGGACCACCATTTTCAAAGGTCACAGAACATCTTCTGTGCATACAGATGTACAAAGAGGATAGTGGTGAAATATGACGACACTAAAAGGTGATTATCATGTCTGCACAGCTTTTGCTTTACAGACACCGATATTTGGTAATTGTTCTATCAGTCAAAGTTCTATGTCTTAGTCTTTGGCCCACAGTCCCGGGTCTGTCCTTCTCTGTCGCAGACCTGAAATCCTGGGGTTAAATCCCATATTTTTGCCAATCTCCACCAAACTCCTTGATAAGGTTCACTCTGCCCTGTGGGGAGCATATCTGAGGCTATGAGTTGACTTAGTTCACATAAGTTCCTTTATGTTGTTCCTTCATACTGTTCTTCAGTTTTCTCTGATAAGTAGGCCATCCTCCAGACCCTAGTAGCACCAGCACAAGAGGCAGCGTGAAACTGTACTTCTGTGAAGGAGCATATTTGCTGCTAAAATACTAAACCAACACTTTGAATTATGCCCTGCATAAAACCATACCTGGGGCAGCAGGATAGCTCCCAGAACCACAGGATCTTTGGGGAAGTCTTTGGAAAACATTCAACATTGCACCCCAACGATCCAACATTGCACCCCAACGTCAACCAGCGTATGCTAGCCTCACCCACATAACAGAGGTCTGACCTTCACAGAATCAAGCAGAGGCTAATTCCTCTGCTGTGACATTCAGTAATAGCAGCCTTTTGTTCAGCGAAAGCCTACCAGCCAAACTCATTAGGTAATTGCAAGCCATTTAGCATGAGAGCCTCATCTCCTCGCTTAAAACAATAATTAGCATGCAGCACAGCCACATTTAGGCCAATCGTTCCCCCAATTTCCAAAAGGTAACAGCCTACAGTACAAAATTGTATTAAAGGAGACATATTATGGTGTTTTCCCAACAAGTAAACATAGTATATGAGTTCCAGAAAACGTGTTTTTGAAGCTGTTTGCTGGAAATAGCTTTTAGGAAAAGCCGCCCATTGACCAATTAGCTGTCAGAGTGAGCCACAGCATGGAGGAGAACTAATTGTTGCTGTTTGCGGACACCTGGACCTCTATATCTATATAATATCATATAATAATATTATTATTATTTAATATATAGATATTTATATAATAATAATATAATATCACGGCCAAAAGCTATGTGTGCCTCGGATGATATTGAATCATAAAGACTGTGTCTGACGTCTCTGGTTCTTCCACAACAAGTAAAGACTCGTAGTGGGGGTTATCTCGCCCATGGTTGAGAAGAATTGGGGCAAAGGAACTTTGGCCTTGACTCTCTGAAGTCCATATTGAACCGCAACATGGAGGAGAAAGGGATTGTACTCTGGGAGCTGAGCTGCCGGACTGCCGCCGAGCTCCCCCCGCCAGAGCTGCGGGACTGCCGCTGTCACACTAAATTTGTACCGGCTGCCAAATTTGTACCGGGCGCGTCATCCATACGTAATCCATTCCAAACCTGCCTGTCAGCAGATGATCGCGTCGTCCGTTGCCGGGCAGGTTTAAAAAAAACATTTGCGCTCATGTTGCCAAAGACGAAATAACATAATACAGTTAACGGATCGCTAGATAATGTAATGTTTTGTTGGGTTCCTTGATAAACACACGATGTATCTTGAAGAAAAGGGCTTTATATTCATGACCCATCCATGAGGTAACATTAACCTTGTCACATTCTTAACCCGGAACAGACATCCACATGCAGCGCGCCAATCCAACTGCGCATGCTCCGTGTGACGGTCTAATAACTGATGTTGATATCATCACAGATAACACTTGTTTTTACTTTATATTTGTATTGTATTTAATTGTTTAATCAAATTTAGCAAGTAAACTGAGTGTTTAAAGCAGGTCAAGGACGAAATAGCACAATACAGATAACGGATCGCTAGATAGAAGGTTCGCGAATGTTCACGTCATTCGACGCGATCGCCCGTTGCCAGGCAACGGACGAAGCGATCATCTGTTGCCAGGCAGATTTGGAGTGGATTACGTATGGATGACGCGCCCGGTACAAATTTGGCAGCCGGTACAAATTTAGTGTGACACCGCCGAAGCTCCCCCGCCGGAACTGCTGGAATGCCGCCGAAGCTTCGGCGCAGAAAAGGATTGTACTCCTGGAGCTGAGCTGCCGGGCTGCCACCGAGCTCCCCCCGCCGGTGCTGCCGAACTGCCCCCAAAGCTCCCCTGCCAGAGATGCCGGGCTGCCACCAGAGCTTCGGCGGCAATCCGGCAGCTCCACCGGACTCCCTGCCAGGTAGTCACATGGCAAACTGACCAATTAGACATATCTTTACATGGAATACCCCTGCTTCTGAAATGCGGCAACATCTCTGCCCAGCGCTCATCCGCTGGTCCACAAAAACATAGCTATGCTCTGATTGGGGAGGGGTGGGGAAGTGGGAGGTAATATTCAAATATGCGATTCTCACAGCCGAAACTGACTCGCTCGTTTGGTAACTGTAGGCGGGGTACTTTCAGAAATGCATATCTCACTCAAAAAATCATGTACAGATTTTTTTCAACGTTTTTATGCGTGTTGGAGCACCAGAGACCCAAAACAACCCAAATCCCAGGAAAAGTGTTGTTTTCATAATATGTCCCCTTTAAAGCCCAGAAGCTAATTGAGTCCAATTGCATGCAATTTGTTACTCAGGGTTAACTGCATTAATTATTTTTAAAGACCAGATAGACAAATACACTGGCTGCATTAAGTACTCCTGCCATCCATTTCTAGTATTATAGTATCAAACACAAACATATATAATTGAACTTTATCAAGCATTTTGGGAAATCTGGGTTAATAAAGACTGCAAATTGTGTTTACTCGTTCCCACAGGACTCATTGATATTGAACTGGTCACAGATCGATTGGCAATGAAAGGAGGCTTGCGCTTTTTACCACAGACGTTGGCGTTGAAATGTCATAGAAATGTCCCTGTGAGAATACTCAACACACAGCTTTTTACCACTGGTTGGAGGGTTATTTCTCTTGTGCAACATATGTGGGTTTTTAGGGTGTTATTTGAATCATTGAACATTCCTGTGGGCCTTTCAGAAATGTTTTATCAGATACTGTGATTTCCATGTGATTATATGGTGGGTTTTCTTTGCTCTAAACTATTGGCAACTAACAACATATTCTGATTAGCAGGCTCCCTAATCTGTCTCTTAGAAAGCATCGCTGCCTACCAGCATGAATGTTGCTCGTATTACAGAAACATTTCTACAACAATATATGCTCCTTTATGGCCATCTTTCCTTCCTGTCAGGCATCCCATAATAATAGTCTACACACCTGGTTTATGGCCTACTGGCCAGGCAGAGAAAAGGAGTGCTGAGCACACTAGTTCATCTGTCATCTTCCTCTTGCCAGCATGGATTAATCCTTCCTCAAGCGAAGTGCCTGGTATGTAAGAATCCATGTGTGTCTTAAAGAGAAACAAGTACACACCTGTGTACGGGTGCCACGTCCCAACTAAAAAACGTCGCTTTTAACTAAAACTTATACTGCACAATATGGGTACAATTGCACATTGATATGGAAAATGGCCCTTGTTAAGAACATTTTACATCATATTTTGACATGTAACGAATAATAACATCAATAGCCAAGGTTTACAGTTTATATTTTATAACCAGTGCAATACCATAGTTTAGGTCACCACTGCGCTTCAGTCTGGCTTGTAGGTCTTCATCGTGTGTGTTACACACTGTGCAGCACAACAGCCTTAGAGCTAGTCGGGGAAGCTTGGCATTCACCTGGAGCTCAGGGTTAGAATTACCTTAAGTCACATGTGGGATCCAAGGAGGAGGCATCATCTTTGTCTAGCCTGGTGCCGAGGTTGGCAGACATGGGCCAGGCCCCACAGTGATGGACGTTCACAGACTCATGCCCAGCGTTTGGGGTCAGGACCCAGCTGAAGCAGGTGCCCATACTTCCTCAGCAACACCACTTACATCCAAAAATAAAATCGTCAAATTTTAACATAGATTTCCCTTTGCTTGAGACCTTGTTTGAATTTCTCGAATGCCTTTTCCTTGCTACCTTCCCTGGATTTTCCTTTGATGGATAACAATTGCACAATCTGAGGTATTATGTACACATTCCTTGAGCTTTGTCCAACAAAATAGCAAGGCTGAAACTCATGATAAGAGAGTAAGTTACTGGAGGTCTTCAGAGCTTCACCGTGCCTCCCTGGACTTCAATCAAAACCTGGGTTCTGTAGTAATCCTCTCCGTTCACGTGTGCCCTTGGTTCAATGGAGTAGCTCTTCCCTTTGTGTACGTTCTGTGCTCTCTCCTCTGCTGTCTCCAGCTTCCCTCGCGCTCACATGACATCCTACTCTAATGCTAATGTCCTCCTGGCCTTCAGACAACTCAGTCCTCACAATAAGCAGCTCAGCGCAGGGACGCCGGAGTCTGACTCCAGAACACAGAACATCTGCGAAACCAGACTGTATGTCAACCCTCTGTCTGCATCTGATCATTTGTATTTCTTCAATTGGCCCTTTGTGTCGGCAACGTTTGGTGCTGAAACCTTCCCCTCCATCCCACACTTTCTCTAGTTATCTGGTTTTGATTAGTTCAGTTGTTGTGCTCCCAACATTTAACTGGACAGCAACGGCAGCTTCAGGACAATGTTAGCATTGTTTCACGTCCGCTTCACACTCTATAGCCACCGTATGTGTGTGTGGTACTGCATGTGACCGTTGTGGGGCCAGGCTGGTGGCATTCACACAGCGGCAGTAGGGGTGAGTCATGTTGCAGTGGGTTAAGTCATGAAATGGCCCATCTAGAGCTGCCGCCTGCGGTCACAGCGGTCACATCTATCATGGCACATACTGAGCTCCCAGAATAGACTTCTAGATTGGGCCCCATCTCTGATTCAGGGCTCTATGTATTATATATTCAACTAGATGCTAATTCAAGATGTGACATTCCTTGGGTCCATTCCAGTTATAAAGCTGATATAAGAGTTAGTAATCCCCTGGATACCAGAACCAGAACAGACTCATCAAAGTCGTTTACCTCTATAGGCGTGGTTCCCGAACATTCTCTTAGGAGTCTTCTTAGGAAACACTCCTTACGTTGTTCGTAAATGGCTCTCTCCAGAAAGAACGTGCTGAAATCGCTTGCTCAGAGATCTTTTTTCCATTTCATGCGCAGCAGGTGCATGACAGCGTTCTTTGCGAATAAAACATTGCTCGAAATCTATCTAGTAGGCTTAAACATTTATTTAACCATGGGCGAACAGCATAGCTGACACTGATTGTAAGATATAAAAAAGTCACATCCTTAATTACATCTGTCGCAGCCGTTCAAATTAGACTATTGATTTTCTGTTTACAAAGGCGTCTATCTTGTTGATTATTGATAAAAGAGACATTTTGAAATGAAAGCTACATTTTGAATAGTTTATTGGGCTTATTATAAACTGTTTATGCTGGGACTGCTTTGCTTTTTGCTACCCGTCGATGTGCGGGATCTGCGCACCATCAATGGAAAGAGGCGTTGGTTGAAAAAAGTATTTCAACCGCTTATTTAGTTCACTAGTTGCTTATAATGGTTTATTCACTTCCCAGTATAATTTCCTTAAATTAGAAGAAAGTTTTGTTCATTTTTTAATTGTAAAATGAATAATACATTTAAATAAATAAATTTTGAAATTATTTGAAGCGAGTCGAGCTGACCCCGCCTGCTGTACCGTATATGTACTGTACTGTATATTGGTGAAAAACAACACTGCCATTGCCATCGCTTCAGACCAACCTTACCAACGAACGATGTACGAAAGAGATTCATAGCAAAGAACATTTCGGGAAACACGCAAAATTTTAAGGAAGAATTTAAAGTAGAGGTTACGAATGAGGTAGCGTAAGGCTTTAAGAAGGTTTCAGGAAACCGGGGCCAGGTCAGTAGATCTGGCATAGAGATGGAAAGGTTTGAGCTAGCCTGCCTCCTACTCTACGGTTTTCCTCTCAGGTGATCTAGTATCAATGTTTCCTTGGTTCATCTTTAATATGGAGGGTGGAATACCACACTAAAGCAGAAAACTGCAAACTTGAGAAAACTTTCAAATTACACTTTGAATAAAATACATGAAGCCGCTTAAAGAGTCGTCGTTCTCACTCTGGGAGCTGTTTATGTCTGCGCCTAGCAAAACGCTGGACAGACCGAGGTCTGAACCGAGCCCAAGAGTTGCAAAGAGAGAGAGAGCAGAAACCAGCAGAAGAGCAAAATTCTTGATACCAACCAAGGAGGTCCCCCTCAACAAAGCCTCTCAAGGGAGGGGAACTCAGAGGTAGACATTGAGGTTGTGGATGAGTCAACAAAAACAAGCAGACATATCCTTAGCATGAGAGTCAATGGTAGGGCTGGACAAAATCAATGTCACAATTGGTTTCAGTGAGTGAGTGAGTGAGTGAATGTGTGAGTGAGAGATTCTGAACTATGACTGAAAGCTAATGCCTACATTTTAGATATACTGTTCAATCAAACTCAAGTGCTTTAATGAGTTACCATGATTGCCGTCAGTTTTTCCAAAACAGTGAAATTGCCAGATATCTCACAGGAAGTAATTGAGGCATGTGAAAAAGTCCAACATTTCAGAAGTCTGTCACCATTGCGATATGACCGACGGAAGAAAGATGAAGCGGTTAATCTATGAAAGGACATTCCTTTACAAGCCCCATGTTCCATGAAACCCATTGCAATGTATGTCACATCATTGAGTATTGATTCCCTCCTGTTCCTTCAAGCTGATTTAATTGGAAACTTTCCCTCTTTCCCTCTTGTCAAGCTAAACGGCTAACCAATTAACGCACACTCACTCACTATACACTATACACTCACATTATGGCAAAGGTCGCAGCGCCTCGGACTTTGAGGAAGTACAAACTTCACAAAGCAGCGACGGGATACAGACCACACTAAGTCTCTAACACTTGTTTATCAGCGGGGGGTTTTATGTATATTAGTGGTGCGGCGTATACAATAGAAGCATCTAGCAGTGAGGTTGCAGATTTCAAACAACTGAATACCTACCCCCCCTCACCCCTCCATGAGTGGAGATAGGGTTCACCCCCTGACAACTAGGCGTCTTTCTCTGTCTTTTTCAGAAAGTGACCTAAAGTAAATAGAGGATATCTCCACAACTGCTATTATATGTTAGATGTATCCCGGTACCAAAGGAAAGACAGCACCTGTGAAGGATAAATAGTCAATATGGATGCCACCGGCTCATAGTGAATAAAGCTAGAACACATAGGTGGAAGAATCTCCGCTTGAAATAAAAGTCATGCTTTGAATACCACCTGGTCACTATCAGTTGGTAGCCCTATAGTAATTTATGGCCACCTGTGCTGTGGCCTGGGGCCATATTTGATGCCAATAAATTGAAGCAGAGCAAAGATAGAGGTTTAGTAGAGGTAGGTTTAGGCAGTGTCCAAATGTAAACAATGCATACAAATGCAAAAAAAAAAACGATGAGACACAAGCAGGTTGATTTCTTGAGGAAAACAATGTTCAATTTGGACAAAAAAAAATAATTCTACCAAGCAAAAACTATGAGAATTGCACCATACGGCCACCAGATGGTGACAAAGAATATATTCTGATTGAAGGCGATTTACCTGTGAAATCCTCTTTCAGCTACGATACATTGATTGTAAACACCATATGCAAAATGGTGCCCAGATACCGGATAACCTATTTATGGTGATTTTATGCGATCTAACACATCTTTGATGGAAAAATGCCCATTGTAGTTGACGGCTCAGGCTCTGCACCATCTCCTTCCAAAAGTTCTGGTAGAACACAGTAAGACTGTGGATCCAACAAGGGATCAAACTAAATTTAAATCCTATCCAACAGTCCAATAATATCATACACTGGGCTACTACTAGCCATGGGTGGCGTTAGGGGGGGCTAACTCACTAAGAATACAATCATTAATGTCTCCGAAAATATTCATTATTCAGTCATTGGGCCCCTTTTTTAACGGTCTAAGGGTGCACTCACACTAGGCCATCTGGCCGTGACCGTAGCCGTTTTCACACCTAACCCTGCTCATATCTGCCAGTGTGAGTGTGGCCAGTCTGGCCAGGCCAGGCCAACTTGGCCACTTGGGAGAGGTGTGCTGCTACGGTACGGGCCGCCACGGTACAGATGCTAATGAGCCGACACGCGCACACGCACGGCTACGCAACCTGAGCTGGATGACGTATAGTCCATGTGACGAACATGGACAGAATAAAGGCGATGTGCCTTCTTTTCCATTAAACGGTAAACACGGCGTCAAGCGGTTCAACTGTTGGTTCACGTTGGTCCCATAGAGAAGTCGAGTGTCTGTTAGCCATTTGGGCAGACGATAAGCAACAGACTCAGCAAAGTGCGAACTGTGTTCTCTGTGTTGTTGTCCATTGTTGTTAAATCTCTGACTGGCGGCAGACTTTATTATGGTCCATGCAGCGGACGCTTGGTGATGACGTGTTACGACGTGATGACGTATGTACAAGAGCCTATCGTGGCCAGGCCAAAGTTGCGACGGCCAATGGCCACGGCCAGATGGCCTAGTGTGAGTGCAGGCCAGAGAACAATGGGGCCAGTTGAGCACGGTTAGCTGTGAAAACGGCCAACGGCCACGGCCAGATGGCCTAGTGTGAGTGCACCCTGAAAAGCAAGTGAGAAGCACCAAGCGCAAGTAGCTTTGTGGGCGGTTCTATGGCGATCATGTTGCTATTTTACCGGTGCATAAATGGCTCTTGCGCCCAGCGCAAATCTAAAAAGGGTTAGTCTGAAGTAGCCTAATTACCCGTAGGTGTGGTTTGGGCGTAACGTGCAATAAACCAATGAGAGTGCCATCTCCCATCCCCTTTAAGAGCCATGAGCGCATTTGAATCTGACGAGTTGATATTTTGACAGAGCGTTTGCAGTCTCTGATGAGGCAGATGCATGACCACATGGATTTCAAACTTCAAATGGCTCGGTTTATGCCCAAATAATATGGCCTAATTCACACATGGAATAGCGTTTTCTTCCACAACTTCAGAAACACTGTTATTTAGATAGATTAAGCCACATAGATTAAGACATAAAGAAACGTTAAATGGCTTAAATCAAGTGAAGGGATTTGAACAAAAGTTCAAAAGTCTAAATGGAGTAAACAATGTAAACATGCACACCATTTAAGAAAATGTAAATGGTTGGAAATAAATAAAGTGACAGCTGAATGAAAAGTGTAAAGCATTGCTAAAAATGCAGAAATGTAAAATTTAAGAATCTGAAAGGTCAAATGTATTGCCATGCACTACTGCTGGTGTGCGTGTGTGTGTGTGTGTGTGTGTGTGTGTGTGTGTGTGTGTGTGTGTGTGTGTGTGTGTGAGAGAATCACTTTGTTAAAATGGTGCTTCTGAAAATCCTCAACTCGATAGATATGTTTCTCGATGTATACAAATCGTTTCACTGTAAAAATGCCACTATTCTGCTGGTTATTCCAGAGTATGACTTCCTGTCTGTTTAGTCTTCAATTGACCAACCATCACCATAGCCCAATACAGCGGGAAAATCAGCCCAATCTGGCAACACTACCTGAACGTCCTCCAAAAGTAGCCCAATCTGGGGGGAAAAACTGCCCAATCTGGCAACACTGCTGAACGGACATTCAGCAGTGTTGCCAGATTGGGCAGTTTTTCACGCTCCAGCATCATTGTAAATCAATGTTACCAAATGAAAATGAAACCGGTATGAAACTAAAACTGTGATTCTGAAGAAAGTTTAAATGATATCGAAACAGTTGAAAAATTATTGAGTTACGATGTCTTAAGAAGTAGGAGTGTCAGAATGGGCAGACGTCTTCAATTAAAACAGCTGAAAACGAAGCCAGAATGAAACTAAAACTGTGATTCTGAAGAAAGTTTAAATGATATCGAAATTCCATTTACCGTAATTTTCGGACAATAAGCCGCGCCTTTTTTCCCATTTTTTGATTCTGCGTCTTGTATAACGGTGCGGCTAATCTATGGATTTTTACAGCTAACGGCCTCTAGGGGACAGGTTACAGTCCACCAACTTTAACTCTATGGGCTCTATGACTGGTCCGCGCCCCCCCCACCTTTAAGCGGCGGGCTCCAGTGCGGCTTATATATGTACAAATCATTCAATTTAGCTGCTGCGGCTTATACTCCGGTGCGCCTTATAGTGCGGAAAATACGGTAGATATTATTGAAGATACAAGTGGGTAGATTTGTACGAAAAAAAAACTTATGACGAACAATAGTTGAGCGCTGCATGCAGCACTCACCTAATAATAAATAAATCAGGATGACCACTATCACTCCCGCTCAGTGTGCGCAAATGACCAAATGCTCAATTTCATTAAAGGAGACCGCAATTATGAATTACCATGAACACGCCCGATCTCGTCTGATCTCAGAAGCTAAGCATGGTCGGGCCTGGTTAATACTTGGATGGGAGACCGCCTGGGAATACCGGGTTCTGTAAGTAGTGTGAGGGTTTGGCCAATAGGTGGCACTCTTCCCTCTCGCCTTAACATCAATCCCGATGCCCCAGTGCATTGACTTGGATACTGTGCTGTGGAAGGCACCTTCCTTCGGAGGAGACATAAAACCGATGTCCTGACTCACTGAGGTCATAAAAGATCCCGGGCACTTATTGCATAGAGTAGGGGATTCCCTGGTGTCCTGGCTAAAACTGCCAAACCAGGCTCATTCAATCTTAATATTTATTTCAGGACAATGCACATTAATAAACATGTACAGCAGTACACGTAAATGTGCCAGATTTTAGCCCAGGGGCTAATTTCCATCTGTAGTCCATTAAGCAGGTTGATGTTATAGTACAATCTGGCCCCCTAATCATCCTCCAGTAAAATTGGCTGACACATTAATTTCCTCACTCTCCATCTCAAGCTGGTGTGTGGTGAGCGTTCTGGCGCAGATTGGCTGCCGTGCATCACCCAAGTGGGTGCCACACTGGTGGTAGTGAGTGAGGTTCCCCCCTTCACTGTAAAGTGTCTTTGAGTGTCTAGAAAAGCACTTTATAAATTCAATCAATTATTATGACAAATGTTTGGGATAGCGCATACTAACCAGGTTCAAGGCAACTACTGAGACTATGCAAACGCATGACATAACTTTAGACAATGCAGAACGTATTTTGGAGTCACGGCGTTCTAATGCGGCATCGCAGAGGGATCAGTGTGAGAAGAACGAAAATGCTGAGATACTCGCCTACATGAGGAGACCAAAAGGATAAAAAAACTTGAATTGATAGACATTTTGAATTTAGACATTTTAATATATTGTTCACTCATTATATGCCAACATGTATGCAGTTGGAAAAGTTAGTAAATCACATTTGAGAAATCCCCTTGCTTATGTCGGATATTTTTGGCAGGGGGAGAGCACGTGTTGGGGTTGGGTTAGTTGAGGTATAGTGCCCAGGGGCACCACATTGTTTTAATACGGGCCTGACTAAGGGGAGATTTTACAAGTGAGTCCTGCCAAGAAAGCAGCATATAGTTACACATAAAGTATAAAATAAACAACAGACAACATAAAACAGAAAAAGACTATTTGCAATTTAACATCGTCTCAACATGATCACCAGCAACGTTCATTATTAGCATATGTGCATTTAGTACTCAAATATTCCTTTATCCTTGTTTTAAACTGTTTCAATATTGAAATGCAGTCTACTTTTAGATGACTGCAGTTTATACCAGGATGTGGGTGCAAACACTTTAAAGGCACTCTCACCGAAGACAGTTCGCGTTCTGGGAATGTCACATGATTTGCCCATATGATCGAAGATTAAAATTCCTGGTGCTGACTTTAGGAGTCAGTAGAGAACATATGTAAGGCGGAAGTTCAAATAATGTGGCCTTAAAAAGAAAAATATACCAATGTCTTTTTCTCACACTAAAAGGGAAACAGCATTTGTTTCCATAATAAAAACTCAACTTTTTTTGTTAGACACTCAATGTGATGTTTAAAGGAAAGATTTCCTTCTAAGAAGAAACCAAGATATTGGTAGACTGGAACTTCTTCAATTACTCTCTTACCTAGTGCAACAATCTGACAAGCATCGTCTGTTTTCCTTGATTTTGAGAAGCACATAGTTTTAGTTTTGTCAGAGTTTAGTACAAGTCTCAATTTGTGGAGATTCCCCTGAATAGTATTAAAAGCAGATTGTAGTTTTTCTGTGTCACTTCCCAAGGATGAGGCAGAGCAATACAAAACGGTGTTAAAATCCGCATAAAAATGACACTTTGCTTTTGTAAAATTGTGACACATGTCATTGATATAAATAGTAAATAAAATGGGACCCTAAACGGACCCCTGGGGGACACCATTTTGTATAAGTAAGGAGTTTGAGGACACACCATCAACCTGAACACTTTGTGTTCGGACCCCCCAAAGTAGTTGGGGAAAGAGTGGTCAACTGTGTCAAACGCCTTTGACAGACCCATGAATAGCGCAGCACAATATTCTTCAGAATCAATTGCACATAGCAAATCATTTAAGATGTTATTTGTTGCTAAATAATCTTTCAACTGGACACTTATAAGCCCTTCTAAAACCTTGGCTAAAACAGATAGTTTAGATATTGGCCTATAATTATTTGGATTTGATCAGTCTCCACCCTTCAATGACGGAGTGACATATGCAGATTTCCATACACTAGGTACTTCTCCAGTTTCAATTGCAAGGTTGAAAATGTGTGTCAAAGGTTCTGCAATATGTTCAGCAGAAATTTTTAAAAAGTATGGATCCAACCCATCAGGACCAGAGGATTTCTTGGCATTTAATTTTATAATAGTATCAATTACCTCCTTTGTTGTAATAGGGACAAGATCAAAATCGAAAGGTGCATTATTCCTAGACCAAGGGTAATCCTCTTGTCTCATCTGCTGTTGTTCTGCATGCTCAAACAACAAACCAGAAGACATAAAATGCTGGTTCAGGGAATCTAGCATACTTTTTTTCATTATAGTTCAGTTCATTTGGGAGCACATTATCCCTAGTTCCTTGGGACAGTGATTTTATAATTTTGCCAAAATTTAGAAGGGTTATCTGAACTATCACATATTTCATTAACATAAAAATCTGATTTAGCTTTACGTATTTGAGAGACACATTTGTTCCTCAGATGACTATTGTTGGATTTCTTTACCGTTGCCCAAGCAAGATCACGCTCATGGATTAGATCATACAATTGCTCTGAAAACCACGGATTATCCCGCCCTTTAAGCTTATGTTTCCTAAGAGGAGCATGTGTGTTTATAATGTCCAAAAATAATGATTTAAAATATTGCATTGGTAGTTTACCCTGGTCCAGTCAGAAAGATTAAGATCTTTTAAGAAAGCTGGTTCACAGAACGACTTAAGATTTCTTCTTACTATAATACGCGGGTTACATTTCGATAAACTAGTATCTCTCACACCAGCAATAACGCAGTGGTCACTCAAATCATTAGCAAAAACAGCAGTAGCTTTGAATTTCTGCGGCACATTGGTTAAAAACAAATCAAGCAGTGTAGACTTTTCAGGATGTTTAGGGTTTTGCAGGAGAGTAGGCGAGTCTATAAATTGGGTCAAGTTCGCTGAGTCACAAAAACATTTGAATAAATCAGATGCAGGAGTAAGCCAGTCCCAGTATAAGTCAACCAGTAAAACCAGTTCGATATAGTTAATAGATGACAAACAATCGGACAATGAGGACAATGTAAAAACACAATTCTGCGATAATTAAATTTTCAATACTAACAGTTCAAATTGTTTAGGCACAGACTTCGATATAGACACTTGAAACTCTCTGGCAGAACTTCTCCAAGGATTTGGACAATATAGGAATCAAACAAATCAGTGTTGGCAGCATTTAGCTTATCACCCAAATAAGATGAATGATTTAATGCTTTACCAGGCTTTGGTCGTTTCTTAAAAATGGAAGTTGATCATTCTTCATTCTTCACTTAATTGTAAGTATGCTTTGTTTTGACTTGGCTGTATAGTTGAATTGGCTTTTGGATTGTACTGACGGGAATAAATTACCTGTGCAGTCAAATTATCAGAAAATGGGGAGACACACGCTAAGTTTGTAGTTGGTAAATGATAATTTAGTGTTTTGGTGTTCATTGAGATTTCGTTGTTAATTTGGTTTGATAGTGGTTTGCTTTGGTTGATTTGCCGAGGAGGAGGAGTGCCATTTGGGAGGCTACCTGCGGTTTCTGACGTTTGCGTTGCAGGTAGGCGAATTGGGTGCAGGTGTAGTGGTAACTGTGGGGGGGTGGTAGGTTAGATTCTACCGGAGCACACGTGAACCCTCGCTAGGAATAGAGCGCTTACCGCTGTTTGTTGTTTTGTTTTTTTATTTTTGTGTTTGTTATTTTTGGTGTGTCGAACGCGCTGGGGTTGCTTGCAACTCAATTGCATGAGGGCACACTGAAGACCCACCATATAAAAAATGTAAATGGTTGCGAACAAATAAGGTGAAGGGTTAAAAAAATAGCTAATGTGATGAAGTTTGATTACATTTGAGATCAAATATAGAATAGCTGAGCTTTTCTGATAGTGTGCGTACGTGCGTGTGAGAGAGTGAGAGTGAGAGAGAGCGTGTGTCTGTGCTAGTAACTTCGAAAAAGTAAGTTATTGAGGCTTATACCATTGGACTCCTTTGAGTCTGAGCTTTCATCTGGCATATCGTTTGTGGAGATAGCATGACGTGAAAAAGATTGCTTAAGCATTGTTGTTAGCATTCAGCTTCTACCGGGAGCAAAACCGCATATGTACTTAGCCTCTAGCCATATAAACAGGGGTCCAAACAGACAAACGCCCGCTATATAACAATCATATTTCCAATCGATTCAATAATCTTAGCGCCAGTGTAAAAAAAAATGACCTTACAGTTTAAGCTTGACATTGTGTTTCTAGGTTAAATATTTACGTTGTTTAGGCTCCGCATTGGTTAGCTTTTGTGACAGCCACCTTGGTCTAGATCGTCATCTCGCATTTCCTCATGCTCTAGCCTCAATGTAACTAAATGAGACCAACTGAAAGTATTCAAAGCTGTTACAACATTAAACTGTGATTCTGAAAAAAGTATAAATGATATTGAAAATCTGTTTGTGTATATACGTGTGTTGATTGATTTTTTAAAAGTTTGAGCGAAGGTTAACGGTTAAAAACTGATCAAGTTATGAAGTCTTAGGTAGTTGAAGTGTCAGAGAAATGCAATTGACTTTCATTGTGAAATAAATTAGTTTAAGTTTAAATATTTGTACAATTCAAATTTTTTTTGGAACGAGTAGGGTACAAAAGTTTGTAGAGAATAATAAAGCAAGAAAGAATAAAACCTAAGAAGAACAATAGTTGAGCGAATGCAGCACTCACCTAATGATAGGTGATCACGACCTTGTGATGTTACTGTTTTATGTTGTTGTTGTTGTTATTGAGTGTGGCAGTCTGTTTTAAAGCAATCCCCAATATGCATAATGAGGCATTTGAGGGGGAATGAAATTGACACTGAAATCACACGTTTTGCTTATTGAACACTTGTAATACATGAGTTACTACAATTTATTTTAGGAATCCCAATTGTGTGACACAAATGATGCCAAGGCTACTAGCTAATCAATAACTACTGTTTTATCATTGATTACAGTCCCTCTATGTGTTCTAAAAGGCTTGCTTTAAAAGGTTTTGGTGACAAAAAAAACCTCAACATACATACAAACATAAAATATCTATGAAAGGAAAATAGGAAAGAAATCATATTTCTTAACACAAAGCAAATTAGGAAGACTGTAGACGAGTGGAAAATAAATGATTGACCAGACTCCTGGCTTGGAGTTACTCATTGACACGTTTCTGGATCCTACGAGGCACACCACCACTCAGGGATCAGGGGAGCACAACAATGTCCTCCAGTCTTCAGATAAAACGTTGTGAGAGCCTGAAGGCTGTATCATTAAGAACATAAAGAGAGACTGTCCTTGGGTGACATTTACAGCTCTGCTAGACCTTAGAATTCCTTCTGTAACCAGAGTCAAACAAAGAACTGGTTGGTATGGTGTTTTGTCGGTTAAGTGATGGTAAAGGTAACCCTGTTATCCTTATCTATCCTAATCCACCTGTTGTATGAGGATGTTTGTGGTAGCAATTGCATTCAGTCACTTAGCAGATGCCCAGGTGACTTCTGTCTGACAACAATCACAATTGGAACTAAAAATGGAGGAACTATTATGCGTGATGACAGCCAATCAGCGTTCAATAGCGTGGCCACTGAGTGACATGTGTATGCATGTGCGGGTGCACTGCGCGTTCATGAATGCACGTTCGTGTTTGCCTCCCTGGTGAGCTCGGCCAGGAACGGCTACTGGTTTTCACATGCTACTAATTAATTCATACATAAATGCGAACTTCTTGCCTTTTTTTCTCGGACATGTGGGCCGTTTACATTTTATTATACCGGCCATGCGTGCGTGCAAACCGGCCAATGTCCGGCTATAGCCGGCTATATTGAACACTGATCGTGAGTTAACTATGACATTAACAAGATTAATTGCGATTAAATATTTTAATCGCTTGACAGCACTAAATATAATATAATATTATATATGGGTATTTATATAATACTATATCTAATAACACAGCCAAAAGCTGTGTGTGCCTCGGATGATATTATGAATCATAAAGACTGCGTTTGACGTCTCTGGTACTTCCACAACAAGTAAAGACTCGGAGTGGGGGATATCTCAGCCATGGTTGAGAAGAATTGGGGGAAAGGAACTTTGGCCTTGACTCTCTGAAGTCCATGAACCGCGACATGGAGTAGAAAGGGATTGTACTCCGGGAGCTGAGCTGCTGGACTGCCGCCGAGCTCCCTGCGCCGTAGCTGCTGGACTGCCACTGAGCTTCCCCTCCCCGGACCTGCCAGCTTCAGCGGCAGTTCAGCTCCCGGAGTACACCCGCCGGAGCAGCCGGAAAGCTTCAGCGGCAGTTCAGCTCCCGGAGTACACCGCCAGAGCTGCCGGACTGCCGCTGGACGGCTTCGACGGCGGCCGGACTGTCGCCGAAGCTAAGGCGGGGGTGGTTCGGCGGGGGTAGCTCCCCTTCCCCGCCTCTCACTCGCTCTGATCGGAGGGAAGTTGGGAAGTGATATTCAAGTGTGCCCCCTTCCTACGTAGGAGGGCGGGGTGCCGAAACTGACTCGCTCGTTTGGTAACCGTAGGCAAAGTACTTTCAGAAATGCATATCTCACATGCAGACTTTTTTCAAAGTTTGTATGCGTGTTGGAGCACCAGAGACCCAAAACAACACCCCAAATCCACAGAAAAGGATTGTTTTCATAATATGGCCCCTTTAAATAATCACAAACCCAACAAAACACAAATTAAAAACAGGTGTGCTCACAAAAAGGCAGCAATTCAAACAAAGACAGGAAGTAGCATTGTGGAGTCAGAAGCACAGGAAAATAAAAGAAAATCAGACTCCGTAACTATGGAGACCCTTCGAGCCATCGTAGTTCTCCGTCAGGATGTTGGATACGCAATGAAATTCGCCGCCCGATTGATCTTATGTGATAAATACCATGTAAATAGTGCTATAAATAAACTTCCAAAGTTTTTCAAATCTTATTTGGTGTTTTATTGGTACTTAATGTGCAAAGTTAACAAGGTATAAAATAAATAAGGTGAAAAGTCAAACCAGGAAAAAGCGATCTGGAAATGATCTTGTTAGAGGACCAATCACAGCCCTTGCCATCTCCGTCCGTACTTAGAGCTAGAGGGTCTCCGACCGGGTCTCCGATGACGGACAGGGCTCTCTGTGTGTACGTACAGCACTATACGGAGTAGTATAAACCAAACTCGTTACTGTGGAAAGTGACTTTTGCGTTACTTTCAAGTACATTTTTAAATGATCAAATGTGTCAAATAATTTGGACCCTACCTCCAACCCTCTTTAACGGAACTCAAAATACATGTTCATGTTCTTGCAAGGAAGCATGGAATGCACGGAAGCAAGCAACGTTGAAAGATGTTTGAATTACTTGACACCGACGTCGAGAGGCACTTTGTCCAGGGCATAATGTGCATTTCACGATTACACACGTTCCTTTAATTTCTCGGAGGGAAAAGTAACACAATCCACTTCTATTTAAAGAAGGCTGTTTTTGGATTATTTTGGCTCACCATTCCTGTTTCTTGTTGACTCAATTGTGCCGTTGTGTTTCCGACTATGCGTGCTTTCGAGTTTTTTTAAACAATACCCACCCAACTCTACCTCTGATTGGCTTACCGTGACATGTTATTCTACCTCAACCAATCGTTATCATTAATGTGATTGTCTCGTGCCCACTAACCAAGGAAGGAACAGTAAAGAGAGAGAGCTCCAGTTAGTTATGAAAAAACTGCTTCAATTATAGTAACGCGCTGCATTTTTTGGAAGTAACGGTAACGGCGTTAGAATGGTGGGAAGAGTAATCAATAAGATTACTCGCACGGAACTTCGGATCTGCACGAACCACACAGATCCCCAAAATTATTGATAAAAAAAAGGAGACTTGCACCGAAAATCGCGCCGTTTGCATGTCTGACCATCACCTGACTTCCAAAATGTAAACAAAAGCACGTTGCCGAAAAAACAGGAACACAAAAATATCAGGATAACTAACAGTAACCCCCCCTCTTACGGACGCCTCCTGGCTTCTTAACAGGAGGAACTGGATGTTCCTCAAGAAAGTCTTTAATGAGTGGATGGTCCATAATGTCCCGAGCTGCAACCCAGAACCTTTCTTCTGGACCGTAACCCTAGTCCAATAGGAACTTGGGCCGCGGCCTTGGCGGCGGACATCAATGGCGAACAGTGAAGGTCTCTGAGCCATCAATGACTCGTGGTGGAGGGGGCTGGGGGGCGGGGCAGAGCTCCGGAACCCTGCTATAGAGGTTGAGGAACCCTGCTATAGAGGTTGAACCCTGCTATAGAGGTTGAACCCTGCTCTAGAGGTTGAGGAACCCTGCTATAGAGGTTGAACCCTGCTCTAGAGGTTGAGGAACCCTGCTATAGAGGTTGAACCCTGCTCTAGAGGTTGAGGAACCCTGCTATAGAGGTTGAACCCTGCTATAGAGCTTGAACCCTGCTATAGAGGTTGAGGAACCCTGCTATAGAGGTTGAACCCTGCTATAGAGGTTGAACCCTGCTATAGAGGTTGAGGAACCCTGCTATAGAGAACCTTTCATTGATGTGATTGTTTCAGAGGACTGTCATCTTCTTTGATGAAGTCGTCCCTGATCAGACGCGTCAGAGGGAAGGAGGGTGTAGGACACAGGGTACAGGGTCCACAGGGACTTCCTAGTGCAGGAGCAGAACCTGCAGCCTCCTCGCTAGACATCCCTTAATCCTGTATGGTTCACTAGGATGATCAACACAAGGTTCCCATCATAGAGCCACTGTTAGACAGTTACAGGTAAGCAGAAGCCATGGCGTTCTTCAATAAATAAAAAGTGTGTTGTCCTTTTGTTTTTTCTCTCCCCCTCCGTCTCCCTCTCTCTGCATTCCTGGGATAGGTTTATCTCTCTTTCATGAGATTTGTCCCTTCCCCTTCATGCTGGATGCCCCCTGCTGAGGGGGGGCTTAGTACTCTTCAACAAACACACACATAGAATACAAACATACGTGTGTGCGTGAGTGTGTGTGAGTACAGACAGAGTGAGAGACATTCCTCAACATTGATCTCCCTTACCAACATGTTGTGTGAGCAGGAAACAAGAGAGTCTTGAGGAATGATGGGTTGCAAGTGAATGGACTACTTTGTTTGTAATGGGAGAGTGTGAGTAGGTGAGGGAGTGAGTGAGCCTCACAAGCGACAAATGTCAGTATGCAAACAGCCTCAGGCAGTATCTTGGGTCATCTTCTGATACGGTAGAATGATCCTGTTTAGTATTCGTAACATTGCAGACGCGTTTACCGATGGACTATAGTGAATTCAGGGCACATGTATGCATGGGGGAGAGGGCGTCTGGCTAAAGACTACAGGTGGCATGTGGACCTGCAGGGGATCAAACCCATAATCTTCGGGCTACGAGTTGAGCGCACACCGAAACTACTCAGCCCTTTACCTAGCATTGATGTTTTAGGTTTAAAAGATCACTCTGCTTTTTTAATATTCACTTGATGTTATATTCTGTCAGCATGTTATGTGGTTGATATATAATGTTTAAATTCGATAGTTATCCAGTTTATAATGCTGTTTATCTACATCCTGGTGAAGGCTTGTTGTTCAAACACCAAACAAACCAGGAAACAAATCAATTAAGGTTACCAAAGATCAAACTACTTAATGGCATCAATCACAAAGTTTGTCTCTTCATTCATTAACCCACCAGTTCCCCAGTCATCAAATCTGTTGAGCAGTGAACAACCTGGATATTTAATCCTTCAACAGAATGAAGCACAGCCTCATTGGATGGTCTGCTCTGCACACAGAGCAGTGAGCTGCCAGGACTAACTGTACCAGTAGAGCAGTGAGCTGCCAGGACCAACTGTACCAGTAGAGCAGTGAGCTGCCAGGACCAACTGTACACAGTAGAGCAGTGAGCTACCAGGACCAACTGCATACAGTAGAGCAGTGAGCTGCCAGGACCAACTGCACCAGTAGAGCAGTAAGCTGCCAGGACTAACTGAACCAATACAGCAGTGAGCTGCCAGGACCAACTGCACCAGTAGAGCAGTGAGCTGCCAGGACCAACTGTACCAGTAGAGCAGTGAGCTGCCAGGACTAACTGAACCAATACAGCAGTGAGCTGCCAGGACTAACTGTACACAGTAGAGCAGTGAGCTGCCAGGACCAACTGTACACAGTAGAGCAGTGAGCTGCCAGGACTAACTGAACCAATAGAGCAGTGAGCTGCCAGGACCAACTGTACACAGTAGAGCAGTGAGCTGCCAGGACCAACTGTACACACTAGAGCAGCGAGCTGCCAGGACCAACTGTACACAGTAGAGCAGTGAGCTGCCAGGACTAACTGTACCTGTAGAGCAGTGACTAAGGAATGACAAACATCCTCCTTTGACTCTGAACTGTTTGGTTTCAAGTAGAAAAGACAACTGTCCAAGGCCAGAGGCAGCACCTTCTATCTCTTCAAGCGCAATTCCGTAATTCCGACCCGTAAAATAAGCCCTCAGACACTTTTTTTCAGTGATAATGGATAAAAGAGCTTGCCCAAAGTAGCCCGGAGCAATCTAACAGCCTGAATGCTTTCCATGTTATTGACTAGGGGCACAGCGAACACTTCCAAATCTGCATTTTTTAATCAATATTGCTCAAAATACAACCAAACCTCTGCAGTAGCATGATTAGGGTCCCTACAAATTAAAGAAAGCATAGACAACTTAGTTAGCGTACCAGGATTTTATTAAAAAATACTGTTTTCCCAGTCTGTGCCTTACCGGTAGGTCCATGTTACCAGGAAGTCAACACATGTCGATTACCGGCTACCGTAAATAATATAATAGAGGCGCCAACAAATTTAAAAAGGACAAGTATCAAGAGGGGGGGTTTATTTTGAGCAATATTATTGGTTAAAAAATGCAGATTTGTAAGCGTTCGCTGTGCACATGCCAATAATATGGAAGCCATTTGGGCTGTTACATTCCTCCGGGCAACTTTGAGAATCTCTACTCGATTATCAACGAAAAAAAGAGGGCTTATTTTATGGGTCGCCGGAATTACACTTTCAGTCGCTTGCAAGCAATTATAATCTGGTCATCCCTCGAACTAAACGGAACTAAACTAATCTGAACTAAACTAAATCTGAACTAAACTAAACTAATCTGAACTAAACTAAAAGTAGTTGAACCAAACATAACTGAACTAAACTGAATATCTGAAGAGACTGAATAAAAGTTTCCTTCAACATTTTCAAATGTAACCTTGTTTCTACGCAATAAAAACAACTCAGTTCTAAAATGATTACAGTCCACACCTGAAGCACTTGGCAAGGATCACAAGACCAAAGTCCTCTGTGTCTGTGTGTCTGTGTGTCTGTGTGTCTGTGTGTCTGTGTGTCTGTGTGTCTGTGTGTCTGTGTCTGTGTGTCTGTGTGTCTGTGTGTCTGTGTGTGTGTGTGTGTGTGTGTGTGTGTGTGTGTGTGTGTGTGTGTGTGTGTGTGTGTGTGTGTCTTTTCCTAGAGAAAAGACTATAACTACTATTTCCTCGTGGTTGCTTAAGCACATACAAAATCATGTGGTTTACTGTTTACTTTGCTAGTAGAGGAAGTTAGTGAGTGAGTAGCATTAGGTCGGTAACACCGGTAACCAGCAGGCCAACATGCAATGCTTCAGTGAGCTGGACACTGCTCACTGCATCTCATTTCAACTTGTATTATCCAATAAAGTGTTCTCTATATTTATCTATACCAACAAAAGTATTATCAGTAAATAAAAAATAAATGCTTACTTGATGAGGTAACTCGCCCCGTCGTCCGTGAATCCTTCCTCCCATCCCTGAGGTAGGTCTGGAACGTAGGAATAAGACCGCTGAGTGTCAGCTGAAGGTTTTCTGCTTCCTCTAAAGCCTCCCCTATAAACACCAACACGTGAACAGCTACCAACATGTGAACAACTACCAACATGAGAACAGTGACCAACTTGTGAACAGCGACCAACATGTGAACAGTGACCCACATGGGAACAGCAACCAACATGGGAACAGCTACCAACGAACATGTGAACAGTGACCCACATGTGAACAGCAACCAACATGTGCACAGCGACCAATATGTGAACAACGACCAACATGTAAACAGTCACCAACACGTGAAGGGTCACCGACATGTGAACAGTCACCAACATGTGAACACCGACCAACATCTGAAAAGATGACATGTGACAGTCACCAACATGTGACCAGTCACCAACATCTGAACACCTACCAACATAACAGTGACCAACATGTGAAAACCGACCAACATGTTAACAGTCACGAACATCTGAACAGCTACCAACATTTGAATAGCTACCAACATGTGAACAGCGACCAACATGTAAACAGTCAACAACATGTGAACAGTCACCAACTTGTGAACACTGACAAACATGTAAACAGGCACCAACATGTGAAGTGTAAGCAACATGTGAAGTGTCACCAACATGTGACAGTCGCAAACATGTGAACAGTCACCAACATGTAAACAGCTATCAATAAGTAAACAGTCACGACATGTGAATAGCCACCAACATGTGAACACCGACCAACATGTTAACAGTCACCAACATCTGAACAGCTACCGACATGTGAGCATCTACCAACATGTGACCAGTCACAATCATTTGAATAGCTACCAACATGGGAACAGCGACCAACAATTGAACAGATTACAACATGTGAACAGTGACCAACATGTTAACAGTCACCAACATCTGAACAGCTACCAACATGTGACCAGTCATCAACATTTGAATAGCTACCAACATGGGAACAGCGACCAACATTTGAACAGTCACAAACATATTAACAGCTACCGACATGTGAACAGAGACCAACATGTGAACAGCTACCAACATGTGAACAGTGAGCAACATATTAAAAGCTACCAACGTGTCAACATCGCCCATCGTGTGAACAGCTATCAAACATGTGAACTGTGAACAGCGACCAACATGTGAACAGCGACCAACATGTAAACAGCTACCAACATGTGACCAACATGTGTATCACACCAGCCGTCTACCTGAGCGCATCATGTGTCCGGAGTTGACGGATTCTCCAGAGCGGGGATGAAGCCAAGTAGTACGGAGCTCCTCATCGCTGCGGGAGAGAAACAGCTGTTACACCAGAGAGACACTATACTAGTATACACTATAATACTACCTCAGGGTAAACACCTGTTACACCAGAGGGACATTTTAGGCCTACTACCATACACTATAATACTACCTCAGGCTAAACACCTGTTACACCAGAGGGACATTATACTACTATACACTATAATACTACCTCACGGTAAAAACCTGTTACACCAAAGGGACATTATACTACTATACACTATAATACTACCTCAGGGTAAACACCTGTTACACCAGAGACATTATACTACCATACACTATAATACTACCTCACGGTAAACACCTGTTACACCAGAGACATTATACTACTATACACTATAATACTACCTCAGGGTAAACACCTGTTACACCAGAGACATTATACTACTATACACTATAATACTACCTCACGGTAAACACCTGATACACCAGAGACATTATACTACTATGCACTATAATATTACCTCACGGTAAACACCTGTTACACCAGAGACATTATACTACTATACACTATAATACTACCTCACGGTAACACCTGTTACACCAGAGAGACACTATACTACCATACTCTATAATACTAGGCCTACCTCAGGGTAAACACCTGTAACTCCAGAGGGACACTATACTAGTATACACTATAATACTACCTCAAGGTAACACCTGTTACACCAGAGACACTATACTACTATACACCATAATAATACCTCACGGTAAGAGGAACACTATACTACTATACACTATAATATTACCTCACGGTTCCACCTGTTCCACCAGAGGGACATTATACTACTATACACTATAATACTACCTCACGGTAAACACCTGTTACACCAGAGACACTATACTTTGCACTAATAATACTACCTCACGGTAACACCTGTTACACCAGAGACACTACGCCTAACAAAACAGAACTCTCGCTACTGGGTCTGGTAAAGATCTCGTCTTACTTGATGAAAAACACCCTGCCGTCCCCACACACTCCGTAGGACCAGTGCTCAGGTAGATCCGCCATGGTCCGGCTCCGGGGTCATTCTCTCTCGTCTCCTTCTCTCCGGGAGTCTCCTCGGTGCTCCCGGCTGAGCGGCCGTTAAAGGAGACGGCGTCAGGGTTAAAGGAGACGACTGAACGACTCCGCTCGTCCTTTTCCGTCCGCCGACAGTAATGGCAGGAGGTTTAGATGATGGATCTGCTGAGACGTGATGTGACGATGCAGATATCGCGAGGTTGGGCCGTCCTGACTCCCTGCTGTCAACGCAAGCAAATAAGCCTTCACCTGTTGTGTTTTAAATCTGTCTTTAGTTGCTTTACTTTTAAGTAAGCCAAGTCATTTGAATTCCTAATTATAATATTTATTTATCCTACACCTCTTTCACATTTCAATCATTTTGACAAACCGATAATTATTTGCATTATTGATTAGCTGAAGGCAGGTATATAATAGCCATGGGAAACTCTAGATCTCGCGAGTTCGCATTTAAGATACATTCTCTACCCCAGCAGGATGCTGTTAACCCTTAAACGAGAACTACCAAACCATAACATCTCACCTCCCCTATAGGCCCAATCTGGACGATATACAACTCTCTAAATATTGAACTATAGAAATATCTCTTACTGTGGCAAATCTCACCTTATTTTACCCAGCCCCATGTTAAAGAAGCATCTTAACTGTTTCACTTGAAGAGAGACGTGTGGTGGTCTGGCGACCAGGTGGGTCTGAGGAACATGTGTTCCTCTCCTCAGCTGGTGGTTAGCGTAATAAGCCCCTTGGAGTGTGTGTCACCCATGGGGTGAGCTCATGGGTGACATGTAGACTGCTGAGCGGACATGTGGGAGCCTGCATGGGCCATGAAGGAAAAGGTAGAAAGCTTGTAGCCTACTCTTCTTTGCTGTTGCTCTCGCCAACAAAGGGGGTTTATAATGCACCACATTTGATGTAATGTTTGTTTGGAACAAAATGTCGGCCTAACATGATATTATTATGTTTTGAACGCTTCAATCTGCTTTATAATTTTAGAATAGACACTGGGCATTAGATTATGTATACTTTCCTTCTTCCTCCTTACCTGCAGTAGCTCATGTGAGTGATGAAGTTGTGCGACCTCACATTACTTCATAAAGCCGATCCCTAGGGAGGGAACACTGAACAAAGGATTAGACAAATGATTGTTTTCACCTCCCTTCTGAAATACCTCAGGGTCTGTCGGTAATGTTAGAGTATGCAGTGTTGTGTTGTTGTAGATTGTCCTGTCTATAGTTAGATGTTTAATGAAGGCCTCTGCACCTTACAGATCTCTGAATATCCTGTCTATAGAGCGTTCATGAGATGTGAGCTCTGAAACGCTCCATAAAAGACATGGAGGCTAAGGAACCTAGAATATTATGATACTATTATTATATAATATATAATAATATATCTGTCCATCGTAAAGTTTTTCACGTGCACCACCTCAAATAGGCCTGCCTTAAAAACACACAAAATGTACTTTTAAAGGATAACACGTTTATGAGTTACAAAATAAGGGTGCATTCACACTTGAGCTGCTGTCCGTTTAATGGAACACCAACGTTTTCCCCCATAGGGCGATTCTCTTGAACTCTCACAACATCGCTGACCTTTTAAATGAATCTGAGACAAGATGGTGGAAATGGGGCTCTTCTCCTTCTCCTCCTTCTCTTTCTCCTTCTCCGTCTCCTTCTCCTCCTTCCCCTTCTTCTTCTCCTCCTTCTTCTCCTTCTCATCCATCTCCTTCTGCCTTTTCTTCTTCTTCTTCTTCTTCTTCTTCTTCTTCTTCTTCTTCTTCTTCTTCTTCTTCTTCTTCTTCTTCTTCATTATTATATTGGTAGTTCAAACCACCATTAATGGTGCAAACACTATCTACTAACCTTGGGTGTGTATCACCAGAGCTTTACAACTGTACACTATATAATCCTGTACACTGTTCCTGATTATAAACTTCCATCATCCTTCAGGCCTCTCTTGCCTCTCCTCCAGCCAGCCACACTCTAACACACACCATAGGGCCAGCCAAAATGACAGCAGAATAGCTGTAGCAAGCTCCTGACAGTATCCAAGGTCCATCTGTTGATGGAAGAGGTTAGCAATCGACTATAGACCCTGGGGAGGCCCTCCCATAGAGGGTTTATTCAGAACATGTCGTTGAGAGGCAGGTCGTCAGGGGATTCTGCTCCTGTTTGCTTAAAGGCACCCAGAACTCGGGATGGAACCCAGAATCGACTGCCTGGGAGTCGAACACCAATACTTCACTACCCTGCCCTGGTATATCCTCCTCATACAGATAGAAGTGATCCACATGTTTGCTCGATGAGACATTTCACCAAATGATGAGGCCAAGAGCCCTTTGCTTAGTGTAGGCTATATAAGCGTCAAGTTCCAGGCCAGTGTACATCATCATACATCATCATGCTACCATCAAGGGAAGGTTTCGGCTCGGAGAAGCCCA
This sequence comes from Gadus macrocephalus, assembly GCF_031168955.1. Classification (NCBI taxonomy): domain Eukaryota; kingdom Metazoa; phylum Chordata; class Actinopteri; order Gadiformes; family Gadidae; genus Gadus; species Gadus macrocephalus. Next base: position 21,106,797 of record NC_082390.1, on the reverse strand, counting down.
GGCCTTACATGATCAACATATACATCACAATATTACAGAGAAATTGAATGTGAAAAAAATATATTTTTTAAAACATTGAATGCACATTCTTTTTTCTCTTTTTTTTAGGGCAAGGTTCCAAGGCATCATTTGAATAGCTTAACAGCTCTATACGATACAGAACCACTTAATTATCAACTTGGACTGAAATAACAATTTGATTGCATATACTGCGACCTGGCAGGTAGAAACACATGTGTGCAAAATTTACCATAAGGGGGCAGTAGAGTCAAGCATACAAGTGCATCCATTTCCTATGTTTTACCAATGTCAAAATAAATAATGTATTAATAACAAAAAGAGTGACCTCATCTAAAACGTGAAAAAGCATTCAGACCAGATCCATCTTCATGACGCTGCCATGCGTCATGAAGTGTGGTACACCGTGTTTGATTTGAACCCAAAGCATGTGGAGAAAGGGCCAGCTGTATGGCTGAAGGCACCGTGACCCCAGAACTTCAGAGTCATCATCTTTACAACAAAGTACCATCAGACCAATCTAAGGTGACCTATAGGGGTCACTCGTTTATCCTTGCATAAAAATGTATCATGCATTACATACATATATGTAATATATTACAGAAATTACTTTGTTTTGTGATAAAACGTGACATTTTCTATTTAAGTCAAACTCTAAGACCATGGTAGAGAATCAGATGATATTGAATGTGTGTGTGTGTGTGTGTGTGTGTGTGTGTGTGTGTGTGTGTGTGTGTGTGTGTGTGTGTGTGTGTGTGCGTGTGTGCGTGCGTGCGTGCGTGCGTGCGTGCGTGCGTGCGTGTGTGTGTGTGTGTGTGTTGTTGTGATCATATGAGATGTAAACATATGTCTGATAACACCAGACTTTCTCCTTCATACATTGGATAGCTACATTTCTCAAACTACAACACTTGATTCATTATATAAATGAATGGAGGGGCTATGTGATCAGGATAATATATGGCTGCTCTAGGCTGCTAGAGGCTATCTGCTGCTCTCATGTCTTCACTTCAGTCACACACAGGAGTTGCATCAGCAGCTTGGATACGGCGAGGAGTGAGGGAGGAGTAATTATGACCCAAGAGATACCCCTCTATGCCCAGGAAGTATTTGTGTGTGTGTGTGTGTGTGTGTGTGTGTGTGTGTGTGTGTGTGTGTGTGTGTGTGTGTGTGTGTGTGTGTGTGTGTGTGTGTGTGTGTGTGTGTGTGTGTGCACGCGCGCGCATGCGTGTGTGAAAACAAAGCCCATTGGTACGCTGCTGCAATCACATGCAATTGTGTTCCAGCTTTGCCCGTCCTGATGGTTGCTTAGTAACGTGGTCACCTAGGCCACCGAGCTGTTGGTACCCGGGAAGAGGATGAGAAGGGCGACTTTATACGGACAACTAGAAATTCGTCGTAAAATTGACGCGTATAGAATTCGTCAGAATCATTTCTAAAGTAGCCCAAGTGACTCAAGAGGAAGGTATTAATAACCATCCTGGATATTGCTACAGAATAAAGTCGACCATCGGTCCCTGTAAGACACTACCAGGTCGGGGGTCCCCGCTGGGAGGACGAGGGAACGACTAGCAAACAGTGTCAGCGATTGCTCACCTTTGCACCACACTGTAGTTGGAGTGAAACGACGTGTTAATAGATTTCTGCCCCCCGGGACTTGGTTTCATCATTCCTGTGTTTTTAACCCCTGTGTTACACCAGCCTTGCAGCAGCATCTCTACAGAGAGAGGCTGAGAGGAGTGACACACACACACACACACACGCAAACACACACGCGCGCACAAACAGACAAATACATGACCAGCTTGTTAAATGGATTGAACGGGGAAATGGTTCTGAAAGGGTTTAAAATATAAAGCAGTGGCACAAAGTAACATAGTAGATTGCGTTGCCTTAAACTAATACTGAATAGTATTAGGCTAGGCTAATGTTTTCATACACTAGCATACTACATACATTTCCAATATAATTTCAATATGTGTTGGCTATTCGTGTTTGCACTGAGTACACACGGTACTGCCTAAGGCATTCTTGCTCATAAACTGACCCACCCATAAGAAGACACACCTACATCAACACTGCCACTGGGTCACAGTTGAACTGGTTATTATCCATTCCAGTGTCCTCTGCGTCTCTTGTTAATGTCAGTATGGCTCCAGTTTATAGTAACATTTGTGTGGATGGAGGGCTCTCTAAATGTATTTCAAATTTGTAAGTAGGTTAAATGACTTATGTTTAAAGTTTTAACATACATCCTTAGTTACACAGATACAATTTAATGGAGTCATTTCTGTTTGCTCCAGTTGGATACTAAAGAGAAATCCCCAAAACACCACAACCAGCATGACCTAAATTGGAAAGAGGAAAGGTTTAGTTTGGTTGAAACCGCAGCGGATACAACACGTTACACAGGTTTGATATATAAATAGTGTCCGGCCTTTATTCAGTAAACAGCACCAGGAGATAACATTACTACAGGAAGATTCAATGTTCCTTCTTTAAGTCATTAACATGGAACCTTATTCAGTGCAAATAATATAAAGCAAATACGTGGTGAATACAACTTCTACAAGAAAATATACCCCCCCCCCCCCCCCCCCAGTCCTAGATGAGATGAAATCTAACATCCTTCTGGTCTTCATTCACTGCAGTCTTCTAGGCACCACTGTTTATATTCACATTAACAAAAATAATTACAGATATAAACACAAAAACTTAATCACAACTCATCATTTCAAACCAACTGTAAAAAATACCAATAGTAAAAGCACAAGCTCCATAGGCCAATAGATAAGTTACATTACTGGGTCATCATTTCAGGCATACAAAACATTTATGTTGAAAAGTGTCAAATCAGTGCAACAGTTACGCCTGATTTCCACCTGGGACGTACACGCCGCGGAACGGCTGCAAACTCCGCCCTGCGTCCATTTCCACCGGGAAATGGACGTTCCGCAGCGCGCCCGGTGGAAATGGTTTCATTGATTAGAGTGGCAGCGATCAGCAGCGGTGACCGCGGCGCAGCCGTTCCGCGGCGCTTACGTCCCCGGTGGAAATCAGGCGTTATAGTAATCTATGAGCCACAGGTCATGGTACACAACAATAACATTGTACGAATTACGAATCCGAATTACCCATCAGCCAAGTCTAATTCCATGTTGCATTGCAACCAGTCAGAGTTTCTCCTAAAACATGAAGAGTCAGAAAACATTGTCAGCAGACCAGAGGAGGGACGGGGTTAGATCAATATGCTGTCCAGGTCAGTCCTGATTCGCTCTCGGTGTTGCTGGGTGAAACAATGTCCGATGGCCTTCTCCACATCCACGATCCGCCGGTGGAACCGGTCACGGTCGCGGACCATCTCCTCCCAGGGTCCTTTGCGGCAGGCCTGACGAGCGAACGGCCAGGAGTGCATGACATGGAGGTGGACAACCGGGGAGAAACGCACCTGCAGCACCACGGGAAACACCAGTTAGGGAACAGCATCTCAGTACAGGTAGAGCGATGAACGCTGGAGAGACCTCCAGAACTCAGTACTTAGAAACAACATCTTAGTACAGGTAGAACAATGCACGTTGGAGATACCTCCAGAACGCCATAGTAACTTAGAGAGACGTCTGGAACTCAGTGCTAATTTAGAGACCGAAAGAACTCAGTTCTAACTTAGAGAGACCGAAAAAACTCAGTTCTAACTTAGAGAGACTGAAAGAACTGAGTAGTTAAAAACAAACAGGAACAAGGCCCTTCCCCTCAGAGCTCGTTAAAATTCTCTGTGTTGGGGGGAAAGTTCCCTGGGCGGGATAGTGGAGGGGGTTTGACTTCCACGGACTACGGAACGGACATGCAACTACAACACACTGGAATTGGCTTACAAAAAAAGCAACTGGGAATACTGGGAGAGGCCTATTGGGTGACTAGGAGATGTGTTTGCTATGCTGCCCAAGTGTCTTAGATTGACCATGACATAAGAGTGGTTAGGCCTAAAAAAAAAAGATGTTTGGTTCCTGTTGGTTGTCAGTTGAGGTCATGGGTAGGTAGGGAATTTATTTAATTTTTTCCAGTGGCAGCGAATGATAGGTAGGTTTTTTTCATTTAAAAACGAGAAAATTCGCTCATGCTTGTATAGAATGAAGAGGTGCTGTACCAAAACGTAATTATAGTTTGCATAAAAAAAAACAAAAAAAATGTATTTTCTTTTTTAAAGCTCATAAAATAATTTGGGTCGCACATAAATTGACAGGGTCGGTCGGAAACCGGAACCAAACACATTTCCTTTTTTAGGCCTTAGAGGCTCACAGGAAGGGAGTTGAGCCCATGCTGAGTCACTCACTCCACTAGCTTAGCCATGACCGCTTGGAGCTGAAGGCTAAACTCAGCCCCAAAGCATAGGACTAACCCCCACCTCACATTACTCGCGCGTGAGACATTACTCACGCGCATGTCACTCCTGAGTCATGGAAACGCATTCTCTCCCAAACAGAAATAATAGTAATAAATAATAGTCCTCATCCTAACTTCTATATGAGCCCGATACTACCATGACAGTTTCTAACAGAAGGACCTCAAAGGGCAGGAGGGGGAGGTGGTACTAAAGAACAGGGGGGGGTTCTGGATGCATGGAAGGGGCTGGGAGTGGTTGAATATTGACCTGCTTTTGGCTGCAGGGGCCGAGGCGGCGCTCCGGGGCAGAGGGGCCGGGAGCTCCGGAGGGCCGGGTCCAGGGGAGCCGGGGCATCGGCGGACGGTGGGCACACGCCCGCGGGCGCTCCGGGAGGACGGGGCGGGGAACCCTGGGCGGCTTTGGGACCAGGAACCCCCCCTCCCCGGGCGGGGGGGCGCTCTGCTCGGGGAGGATCTCTGCTGGGTCCGGGAGGTCCACTCCGGGTCCGGGAGAGAGCCGGGGCGCTGGGCTCTGGAGGCAGGCCGTGAAGTTGAGCGGGTGGAAGGGGTCGCCGCTCTGGCCGAGCGACTTCCACAGCTGGTCCTCCTCCTCCTCCTCCTCCTCCTCCGAGGACCACCGGGCCGACGGTGAGGTCGGGCTGGGGGGGGGGAGGCCGGGGGGCGGCTCACTGGCAGCGCAGGCCGTGAAGAACAGGGGGTTGTAGGGATCCAGGGGCTTGCTGAAGAACTCCCACAGCCTCTCGCTCTCCTCCGGGTCCGGGTCGGCGCAGGAGCCCTCCGAGCCGCCCCAGCTGCTCTCGCTGTCGGACCGGCTCCCCCAGACGGTCAGCCCCGGGGGCCTGCTCGGCTCCTCGCCCTTCTGACTGCCGGAGACAGGGTCTGGGTCCCTGGCACTCCTGGCTTCTTGGGGGGTCTTCCCCGTGGTGGTGTTGGTGGAGAGGCAGGCAGAGAAGTAGAAGGGGTTGTAGGGGTCGCTGGACTTGGCCAGGGAGTCCCAGAGGGCTCGACTCTCCTCGCTGTCCCAGTCTCCCTGGCTCTGGTCCTCCTCGCTGCTCCACTGGGGGCTCCGCTCCTCCTCTGCCAGCTCCTGCTTCAGCCCCTCTCCCGCGCCGCTCCTACTCGAATCCGAGGCATCTGCGCCGGACGCAAAGATGTTCCAGTCGCCCGAGAAGCCCACCTTCCAGCTCGGATGGGTTCCCACGAACAGGCCATCTTCCTTGCCGGTTGCTATGGAGACGAAGTCGTCCACCATGCCGCAGCAGAGCTCGTCCGCGCGCAGGCTGGAGAGCAGCGCCTCAGCCCCCCCCCCGGGGAACCCCTCGTCCCCGCAGAAAGTAGAGAGTGGATTGGAACCGCCGACCATAACCCCGTTGTCCCCGTCAAACAGCGAGGAGAAGAGGAAGGAGTCAGCTGGGCTGGTGGCCCCCAGGTGCCCCACGCGCTGCCCCGTCTCATCGGTGATCCGCAGGTGCACCTCCAACCGGAACAGCTGGAAGACTGGAACCAGCAGAGAGGCACCGTCAAACACTAGAATCATTATGGAGCCGTTGAAGTCCAACTCAATGAGACATTGATCCACCCGGTCAGAGACAACGCGTGTGCTGCTGTAACAGGTCGGGAACTGACACCTGACAGTATATTTATAATATATGTATATAGTTATATTTATAATTGTGTTAATTACATGTCTAGTATATTTATAGTTACCTGACATATACCTGAAAGTATATTTATTGTTACCTGACATGTATAGTATATTTATAGTTGCGTAAATGACATGTCTAGTATATTTATAGCTACCTGACATGGTGGTAGTATGTTTAGTATAGTGGAAGTATGTATAGTATAGTAGTAGTATATATAGTAACAGTATAGTTTTTAATGTGTACAGGTATAGTATAAGAGTAGTATACATGTACATATATAGGATATGTATAGTATAGTATGTATATATAGTATAGGTAGTTTTGTAATGTGTACAGGTATAGTATACTAGTAGTATACATAGTATAGGTATAGTATATTTATAGTATAGTAGTAATAGTGTATATATATATATATATATATATATATATATATATATATATATATATATATATATATATATATATAGCAAATGTATAGTTGTGTTATGTGTACAGGAATAGTATAATAGTAGTATATATATAGCATAGGTTTAGTTGTGTAATACCTGACATGTATAGTATAGGGTTAGTACAGTACAGGTATAGTATAGTATAGTAGTAGTACACTTGTAGTACAGGTCTATTTGTACCTGACATGAAGCTGATGTAGAGGACTTGGAGCAGGGTGCAGACCTGGTCCCACACGGCGCCCAGCAGGTGACGGGTCCAGGGCAGCAGCGCCCTTCCGCTGGTCCCGAACCCCTCCATGGCCGAGGGGTTCGAGACCCTCCCAGAGTCACCGACTGTGGTCATTTTGCCTTGAGATTCGGCGATGATCCGGAAATCCTCACGTATTTTGGTATTCTTCGTCGAAAATAAATCGATTTCTCTTATTTTCCAGTGACAGAAGTACGTTGATGTAGAGCCGCTTCATCTTTACGCCCGTTGGTCTTATCTTCTTTATCAAAACCCAAAATGTCTTCGCTCCGTGTCGTCCATTATGTTCGTGTTCGTCGTAGTAAGTGTGAGTGAAGAGTGAGTTGAGTATGAGTGGAGAGTGATATTGGGAGCGATTGCAACCCGATACTAAAACAAAACAGGTTGTGACGTCAATGCTCGCCGATTGGCTCCAAAGGAGGTCAGTTACATAAATTCCGCCCACCAATAAACCCCGCCTCCGGATTACGACCATCAGTGACGTACGGAAAAGGCCGGAATTTCCCGACGTCAAACACTCATCTCGAAAGAGCCCGAACTTCGCGACAGTATGTGGGACGATCTCGTTTAGAAATAGAAACAATGAAGATTACATAGCGCAGCAGTTTGGAAACCTTCTGAAAGTATACATTTAACATCAAGGCCCAGTGCCTTCTTAAACTATATTTATCTCTGTAAATGTAAAACAAAATGGTATTTTATTACAACCTAGTTTCACTGAAAATACTTTATTTTAGACTTATCGGTTTGGTCGTACTGTCTATAGTAACGCTTCAAATCACTATATGGATTTTCCTATCTTAAAAATAAAATGTAAAACACTTGCTTAGCATCAGCACTCTTGATGGTTGTCTACAGTATGTAGCATTCATTTAATAAACAACCCTCCTCTTCCACTTATCCATGAGGGAGACTGAGAGATCTACTTGTGGTCAGTGATGAGCATTGCCATGATAACAGAGACGTTTTCCCCTCAGTCAGTAACGTGAGGTTAGTTAAGAACCGACACATTTATTAATATTTTGGAAAGCAAAATCCTGTTCGATATTTGGTGGGACAAACAGCCCCATGTTGAACTTAGAGTGGATGTAACACCTCTGAGACAGAGCGGAATAATCAAACAATAACAATGTTGATGTTTATGTCTGTATGAATGTATGTACAAACTTGTTAACTTTTTGTTTATGCAGCAGAATTAAGAATATAAACATGTTAGTGAGCTACTGGGGCCTGGTAGGATGTGATGCTGGGGTCCTGGTAGGATGTGATGCTGGGGCCTGGTAGGATGTGATGCTGGGGTCCTGGTAGGATGTGATGC
>NC_082390.1:20081218-20096218 GCF_031168955.1 Gadus macrocephalus | reverse complement strand
GTTTGTGTGTGTGCGTGTGTGTGTGTCTTGTTTAGCGATGGTGTGTGTGTGTGTGTGTGTGTGTGTGTGTGTGTGTGTGTGTGTGTGTGTGTGTGTGTGTGTGTGTGTGTGTGTGTGTGTGTAGTTTAGTGGTGGTTGTTGTGTGTCTGTGTGTGTAGTTTAGTGGTGGTAGGTGTGTGTCTGTGTGTGTAGTTTAGTGGTGGTAGGTGTGTGTCTGTGTGTATTAGTGGTGGTGGGTAGGGTATCCATACCAGTTTCCCCCGTACTAATGACTACCGTGCGCTGCGTGGTTCAGAGAACGATGATGTCATGAGTGGCCTGTTAAGGGGTCATAATCTGAATGACATCGTACTCAATGAGATGTGACAGAGCGTGCTGCTGGAGAATTTATCTCGGTACTGTTCTGCTCGGACGGTTCCATTACCAGTGTGTTAATCGTATTTTAACCAGGATTGGACTACTGTAACAGTGAGCAGTAGCATCCAACACTCTGAGGTCAAGGTACCACGTAGATATCCAGTTTACATCAGGAAAACTACCATGTTGATATCAACACTAGTCTCAACACTACCATGTACATTTTTATATCAACACTACCATGTACATGTTGATGTCAACACTAGTCTAAACACTACCATGTACATGTTGATGTCAACACTAGTCTAAACACTACCATGTACATGTTGATGTCAACACTAGTCTCAACACTACCATGTACATGTTGATATCAACACTAGTCTCAACACTACCAGGTACATGTTGATGTCAACACTAGTCTCAACACTACCAGGTACATGTTGATATCAACACTAGTCTCAACACTACCAGGTACCTGTTGATATCAACACTAGTCTCAACACTACCATGTACATGTTGATATCAACACTAGTCTCAACATTACCATGTACATGTTGATATCAACACTACCATGTACATGTTGACATTAATACTAGTCTCAACACTACCATGTACATGTTGATATCAACAATAGTCTGACCACTACCATGTACATGCTGAATACTAGTCTCAACACTACCATGTACATGTTGATATCAACAATAGTCTGACCACTACCATGTACATGCTGAATACTAGTCTCAACACTACCATGTACATGTTGTTATCAAAATAGTTTCAACACTACCATGTACATGTTGATATCAACACTAGTCTCAACACTACCATGTACTATTGTTAATCCTCAGGAAGCATCAGTCAGTGAAAGTGAATGTTGTGGTAAAGATGCTACTAGGTGTTGACTGAAGGCCGATCTGCCCTGGGCTGGATCTGTGATCCGTGAGCAAGGTGCCCGGTCGTTAACCGGCACCTTAATCACCATCACTGTGAGTCCCTTTGGATGAAGCGGGTGTTAAACAGTAGTAAACAGAATGGGGATCAAAGCAAGGGCGAATCTAACAGTGTTAAGGTAAAAGCTGCTTGTAATCTGAAATGCTGTTTCAAAATGACTTTTTGCGGTCTTCTTTAAGTCAGAGATGAAGGACTTTATGAGACTTGTGTGTGTGTGTGTGTGTGTGTGTGTGTGTGTGTGTGTGTGTGTGTGTGTGTGTGTGTGTGTGTGTGTGTGTGTGTGTGTGTGTGTGTGTGTGTGTTAATCTCTATCTGCATGCGCGTGGGGTACCTTTAGTCAAAACTGGAAGATCTGTTTTTTTAAATGGGTGTCCTCAATGCTGGTCACTGCCCTGGTGCTACACTTGTATGTGGCCTGTCTACCCTTCACATCGAGTCTAAACTGTTCAGTTTACAATGCCAGAGCTGCCTTCATAGTGTTCAAACAAGGTTTGCATGTGTATCAGCTGGTGCTGCATGTAGGTGTTACCTGACATATGGAGACATGATCTGATCCAGGATCCAGGTGGTTTTCTGTCCACACCAGAGTCCTCCTGGTGGAGTAGGACTGAATCAAAGCAAGACAATAGCCAGATGCTGATAGAGGTGAAGCTGGCATTGTGCCGACATGTATGTGGTTATTGGCAGCACGACTACCCTTCCAAGGTAAAAAATATGTAAGATACAAAAATAAAGAAAGAATACTGTGTAAACAATACCTTTGGCTTGGGCTGATGGCTCAGGGTGCTGGTCTAGTGAGGGGAGGTGATGGCTCAGTGGTCTAGTGAGGGGAGGTGGTGGCTCAGTGGTCTAGTGAGGGGAGGTGGTGGCTCAGTGGTCTAGTGAGGGGAGGTGGTGGCTCAGTGGTCTAGTGAGGGGAGGTGGTGGCTCAGTGGTCTAGTGAGGGGAGGTGGTGGCTCAGTCTGCAGGTCTAGTGAGGGGAGGTGATGGCTCAGTGGTCTAGTGAAGGGAGGTGATGGCTCAGTGGTCTAGTGAAGGGAGGTGATGGCTGTGTGGTCTAGTGAGGGGAGGTGGTGGCTGTGTGGTCTAGTGAAGGGAGGTGATGGCTGTGTGGTCTAGTGAGGGGAGGTGGTGGCTCAGTGGTCTAGTGAGGGGAGGTGATGGCTCAGTGGTCTAGTGAAGGGAGGTGATGGCTGTGTGGTCTAGTGAGGGGAGGTGGTGGCTCAGTGGTCTAGTGAGGGGAGGTGGTGGCTCAGTGGTCTAGTGAGGGGAGGTGATGGCTGTGTGGTCTAGTGAGGGGAGGTGGTGGCTCAGTCTGCAGGTCTAGTGAGGGGAGGTGAGTCCTTGCCTCTCTACTAGTGAACTGAGTTTTTTATTTCCCATACATTCTCCTCTAAGAATCTAGATTAATCGACTTACTCTAAAGCTTAGTAGCGCACCAGTTTGTCAGCCGGTATTGACTGAAAAACAAAGTCACCTTGCTTTGCTGCTATAGAAGTAATGTATAGTAAGTTCGATTGTTTAAAGAAAACAATATATATATACACACCGTTTTTTTTGTCTTTTTTATAGTATTAATTCGCTACATATATATTGATTTTCTAATAAGAAAATAGCAAACCTTTCTGCATCAAGCCAAAAGTGGTTTAACTTCTGATTCTTTGGTGTCTCAAGATGACTTGTGATCCATCTCTCTTCACCACCAACAAGCACAAACAATTGCTTTCGATTTTTCAATCAGTAGGTATGTCAATTGAGTCAGTTAAGTAGCCTAGGTATTTCGCCTAATGCAAAATCTTTTTTTAAATCAGGGTACTATCGGGTTAAAAACGTTTCGCCGAGCCTATTTCACGAGTGGAGAAGTGGTCACGATGAATTCCCAGTAGCTCCATCACTCTCTCTATTTTAAACACCGCTCTGACAACCAAATCAGATTGACTTATTTTTTTTAAAGCCTTTGCATTCAGAGTGGCTCAGCTGCTGGACTTCCCGAATAGATGCGACAAGAGAACATCTCCCATCCTCAGTAGTCCCCACCTTCTGGTATCCCCTCCCTCTTCTCTCGCTCCCCTCTGACTCCCCGTCCTCCACACTCTCCCCCCTGCCTCACGCACGGACGCTCGGACGCTGCAGCGCTTCTCTCCAGTGTCTCCACTCAGGTCCTGTAAAGAGGAGGAGGAGGACGACAATGTTTCAATCCTGACTACACTCGAATGGATTGGGTGCTGTACTGTGAGCGCTGAGACGGTTCGAGTGTCATTGCAGACATGGGTCGTGGCGGTGAGACACCTTTCTGTGCTGTGCTCCGCGGGGAGTGTTTTCCCTGTCAGTCCTTCAGCGCTGGAAATGGCGCTGTGATGCTGCACGAGGAAGACGCAGTGGAGACGGAAGAAGCCAAGGCGGAATAAAGAAATATATGATCACCTATGCTTTTCTTTGGGTTGGATTTTTAGTAGCGGTGGACAATACCATGGTGAATTACCAGAAATATATTACTGTTATGCAGCTGGCTTTGGGGGTGACCGCCTCCAACAAAGAACACTGTCTTCCTCCCAGGAAACGTATGTGGTGAGTATGCCTCTCAGTGCGGATTGTTGTGTGGTGCAGGTGGAGCGGGGGGCAACGGGCCGTCGCCTCCCACCACAGCTTCATATGCAGGAAGCCTCACGGAACCACAGCACGACAAAACGAGCGTTCCCCACCGTGTGACATAATGCTGTTCCCACTGCAGCCAGTCTGCAGCACCGTGTTGAAACCATTAGAGCCACTGACACGGTCGGTAAGGCGACTCCGCATGCTGGGAGCTCGGTTCAGAGGTGGCGACGTGTCCACCTATTTGTGCGTGTGTGTGCGTGCGTGTGTTTGCGTTTGTGTGTGTGTGTGTTTATCTCTATTTGCATGCGCGTAAATGTCATGTGCAACGCGCCTCCCGCTCCAGTGCGATATCTCCTTCCCTTTTCCTTTTTCTGTCTTATTTTTTTTATCAGGTTGTATCAGATGAATGCGTAGAAGAATGATGTCATTGCATTATCATTGTTTCCTGGCTTCCAACTTCATATGCTTTGATGTCAGGCCTGCGTTATACATATGCTAATTTCCGTTCACTGCTAATTCCATTGGAGATTTCATGCTAAAAACTAATTGCATAAACCATGTTACACCATGCTCCAGCTGTAATGTAACAAATGAATAAAACTGAACGCATGAACTATGGTCCTCTCCTGTTCTTATTTACCACCAGAACCCAGATTCTGCTCTTTCGCTTTGTGAATCTCTACATGCATTTTCATTAAACATTTTCTCATGGCTTCCTGTCATCATGTGTCATGTGTCATGTGTGTGTTCGTGTGTGTTTGTGTCTGTCATGGATGTCGTCATTACTTCCCATTGTGTGTGTGTGTGTGTGTGTGTGTGTGTGTGTGTGTGTGTGTGTGTCTGTGTGTGTGTGTGCATGTGGTGCCCACTCCATCCTTTTCTGTCTCTCCTGTGGCCGTATATATCTATTCACCTCCCAAGGATCTGTTTTTCCCTCCCTCTTTCCCTGCTGTAAGCAGATTACGTCCAGAGCTGCAATCTGTGTGACAATGTCCGCTTCATTACCACTGGATAAGCATCGCGTTTGATAGGAGAGACAGTTCATTAACGCAGAGCGGCCTGGTCACTCTTCCTCTCGGAGTGCTCCCACAGCACTCCCAACATCAGCCGGGATCGTTGTCCTTCTGATGTATTGTCCAACTGTCACATGGTCATCCTCACCCACCCCTCAACATCATCCTCCAGGAAATACTGTGAAGGACGACCAAAAGCATTCTGAACATGTGCCGTCTTAGTGTTTCCTTGAGATGACACTTTACATGTCACTCAAAAGGTGGATTTATTCCAAAGGACCGAGTGATGCTGTGGTCTTATGTATGCAGTCAGTCAGTCAACACACAACAGAATAATTCCCTTTCACCTGACCTTTCTCTTGCTCACATCCACGCACGCTAATGAGTAGCTTAATTTTTGGAGAATCACTCGCCGTCGACCACACAGAGCCATGATGTCACTGATGATGTCATTCCCTGATAACCCTTTGACCTCAGCAGGGGTCAAAGTGTAGTGCTCGATCTCTGCGACCTCGGACCCCTTGGCCCTGAGTCATCTTCTTAGTCCAAATGTTCCTCTGTAGATCAGCGGTGTCAATGTGGGGATTTATTCTAATTAGAATAATTACTGATACCATTTCAGTTTCATCTTCAATTAACCGATCATAATCAGCTTTTATGTTATGGTATCTAGATATTTAAAATAGGATTTTACGGTTGCATAATGTTTCAATATTTCGGCTTCAAAAATGCGCCCCAGACAAGGAGAATATGCCAAGGAGAATGAGTTATTATTATTATTATTATTATTATTATTATTATTATATTAATATTATTATTATTATTATTATTATTAATATGAAGAATATCCAGCACTGCATAGAAACCCTACAAACCTTCATGTTCATGACATCATGGCAAAACATTCATGTATTCATTTGTTTCACCGTTTGTCAAAGTTTGTCAATAGCATGACCACACTGTGATGGTTTGTCATGTAGAGTACCATGCATTGGTTTCACAATTATCTCTTTGAAATACTTTCTAGTGTAAATATCATGGAATATGTGCGATCACACTGCTGTTACTCAGAAGCAGAATAGCCTCTACGCTTGCGTTTGAATAGAAGACACCATAGCCCAACTCTCTAAATAAAGAATATATAGTTGAGTTGGAGGTCAAGAAAAGCATGTCCTGAAACTACTTAAAAAGCCTGCATCATTGCATCATTGCAGCACGAGGCTGGCCCCTCACCATGTACCCAGTGTACACAGTGTACAAGCATTTTATAATTCTCATTGCTCTCCAAAGCATGAACCTTTGTCTGTGTATCATGTTTTTCATAACCTTGCAGCCTATTCCCTTATTAAGTACAATATGTACACGCCAACAGGGCTAGGTACATGCGCGGAGATCTCGTTCATTACTTCCCCCTTTGGCATTACGATAAATGGATTATTCACCCTTCTTGCATCTTTGATTTTTATGATGGTGGTGTCTGAGTTGAAGGTTTCAATCTCTAAGGGTTGGTGTGATGAGTCTTTATAATTATAAGCAAGTATAACCAACCAAACATCTTTGGTTCACACACTCTACCATAGCACGTGTTTTAAATGTCCTAATGCAGTGGGCTATGCTTAAGTCGTGATCGATTGGATTCTTATGCTTAAACTCGAGGCGTGAATGTCACCAAGGGATTGAAGTACATTAGAGTACAATAGAATAGAGAATGGACTGAGGTCCTGTTGTGCTGCCTTTGAGGAAGGTCATTGAAACACTTCATATGAAACGATAAACTGCAGTACTAGGCCTTCTCTCCAGTAGTAGGCCCTCTATTAAATAACACACTCTCAAAATGATCAAGAAATCCTCACTAGTTTCCTTCTGAGCATAAAGAGATGAGCAGCTACATAACAGATGTTCCCGTCGCCTGCAGTCTTAAGAACACATTCTCGCTTGCACACTCAGCCAAGCATTAGCATTAGCATTTACCTGGCCTAATGAACTCTACACTCTGTTGCGAGACCCACAGGGTAATACAAAATAGGTGTTTTGTGTTTCCCCGATGTTTCCTCAACCGTTTCATCCCATGAAGGCCATGGGACCTAACAGGTTCTGTGTAGGATTCTGCCCTGAGGTATTTGGGGGCAATGACTGTAGCATCGCAGAGGGTTTTGGACTAAAAGCTGTGGCATAGTTAGGCTCTGCCTCGCTGCACGCCAGGCCCCGTAGCAGAAGCAGCACTGCAATTTGTTCAAGCTATGAGAGCTGCAGCGCTGCAAGTATGGCAATAAAACAGAATTTACAGTTGTAGAGCACTCTGTGTGGATAACACCGTATAAATGGAGTCTGTGTGTGTGTGTGTGTGTGTGTGTGTGTGTGTGTGTGTGTGTGTGTGTGTGCGTGTGTGCCATTCTCTGTGCAAAGTGTCAACATAAACTTAACACTTAGTGGCTTTATGTGGATATCTGAATGTGTATGGTATGTGTGTATTTGTGTGTGTGTGTGTGTGTGTGCGCGTGTGTGTGTGCGTGTGTGTGTGTGCGTGTGTGTGAGTGTGTGTTCTATGTTTGTGTGTGTGTGTGTGTGTGTGTGTGTGTGTGTGTGTGTGTGTGTGTGTGTGTGTGTGTGTGTGTGTTTGTCGGTCGTCCTGTGCTTCATTATGGTCAGGGATGCAGGCTCCTCGGACCCTAAAGCTTGGTGCGGTGCCCTGGCAGGGATGGGAGGGATGGAGCGTAACATTGCATATTGACCTGCTGATTAAGCATCGGCCATTATGGCTCCGGCAAATCTCAGCCGAAGGTCCCCACAGGGGCGTTCTGAAGGAGGGGGAACCGCATCAAGTGCGGCAATTGATTAATGCAAGCCTCCCTTCTTTATAATAGCAGTCGGCAGCTGCCCGACCTTTCCTCTGAACTACATTATGAAGCCCTTTACTGGTGGGCAACAGCAGTGCTCTTGGCACTGAGTCCTGCGCACCCCCACTTCAGACGGACTCCCCTATATTCACCGGGACTACGGATGGTTAAAGTTACCGATGCGATCGATTCATCGAGGGCACGTTATAAGTGGAGATTATTCTCGACCTTATCTGTAAACCCAAAGCAGTGGGCATTCGAGCGTTCGGGAAAAAAACACCCTTCAAATAATTACCGACCATTTTCCTGCGTGTTTCCAAACGTCCACCTGACTTTTGGTCTCCTGTTTAGGCTAATGCTAATCATGGTGACTTAGGTGTATTAAGAATCAATGCAAGGCATTAGTAGAGGTGGTTAACATCCTTAATATCCCTTCAGCTCTCATTAATACAGACTACTGCCTGTTATCAGTACAGATACAAATAAAACCAGCCACCTCCTTCATGGTTTTAACCGCCTCAACACTAGGTAGCTTTGGGTCAGGGTAGAGATCTGCTTGCATGGAAGTAGTTATGTGCGGCTCATTAAATAAATGACTGTTGCCAAGGGAGTGGATACGTCAAATGTATAGAGGCCAATGACGCTTTCACTTTGAGTAAGTTGAGCTGTTTTCCTTGCAGGGCTGTACATCAAGATAGATTTAAAGGCCAGAAGTTTGTAAAGGACACCTGAAACCACGGCTCTAAGCTCAAAGCGAGGGAAAAGTTAGAAAACGGTGTTATAATTCACAGAAACCCATTCATAAAAAGAATCGGCAGCATCAACCTCACGAGGTGATTGAATGTCAGTGTGGGAGTTCAGCGTGAACCGTTAAATGGGATCTGATCTGCTTTGAGGCCTGAGCGGTTTGGCTGGGATCCACATGGGACGCACATGGAGGGTTTGAATCTCTGCCGGAGTAGGACTGCATGGAGCTGGTGACACACTATCAGACAGATGTTCTCATTGTCCGAGCCCCGCTCTTTTGTTTACGAGAAAAAACCTGTCTCATTTAGTATTGGCTGTGCTTAGTTTGCATTATGTCTACCTTTAATTATGGATGAATCACAGATTAGTCATTGGAAGCTTTAAATTAATGCAGAGAGAGAGAGAGAGAGAGAGAGAGAGAGAGAGAGAGAGAGCGAGAGAGAGAGAGAGAGGAGAGAGAGAGAGAGAGAGAAGAGAGAGAGAGGTGAGGGGGAGAGAGAGAGAGAGAGAGAGAGAGAGAGTGAGAGAGAGAGAGAGAGAGAGAGAGCAGGAGAGAGAGAGAGAGAGAGAGAGAGAGAGAGGGGGGGAGAGAGAGAGAGAGAGAGAGAGAGAGAGAGAGAGAGGAGAGAGAGAGAGAGAGAGTGAGAGAGAAGAGAGAGAGAGAGAGAGAGAGAGAGAGAGAGAGAGAGAGGAGAGAGAGAGGAGAGAGGGGGGAGAGAGAGGAGAGAGAGAGAGAGAGGAGAGAGAGAGAGAGAGAGGAGAGGAGGAGAGAGAGAGGAGAGAGAGTGGAGAGAGGAGAGAGAGAGGGAGAGAGAGAGAGAGAGAGGAGAGGCGAGAGAGAGAGAGACTGGTCAGATTCCTAATTACATATTTTCCTTCCTTACACTTTTGCATTTCTCAACACTTATTCTTACAAACCCCATGAGTGCAATGAAACCTAACAATAAAGTCTTTGTGTAGATGGAAGTTGAAGCTGAAGAAGAAAGGGAAATGGAACAGAGGCAGTCTGAATCGTAACCTTGCCGTGTTTTAATAAAGGTTTCATTTCAAGACAAAGATCTCCAAACCAATTCAACACAATTAACCAAACAAATACGTTGTGCGAACTAGAGCAGCGGGAGAACGGATCCCGTCTGTGAGCCACGCAGGGAGGGAGCTGAGAGAGAGCCGAGCATATAGCAGAGCGGGAGATTGCGTTTTGCGGTTGGTCCGCTGAACTGTACGGGCGGCAGAGGATTGCCATGACGAATGGCAGTCAGTATGACAGGTGATTATGCTCTTCTTCGCCTGACGAGGTCATCCTTCTCATCCCCCGCCCCCCCGTCCCGTGTTCCCTTGACCCACCTATGTACGTCGGCGTGGTGTGAGGAGCCGGCCCGTACAGAACCACTTTGAACTGCCCTGCAGTCCGGTCTGTCCAGAGAGCTGGCTCCTCCGCACTACAGGGCCTCGTGGCCTTCCACTGCTCTACAGACCCTCTGAATGGCTGGCTCCTCCACACTACAGGGCCTCGTGGCCTTCACTGCTCTACAGACCCTCTGAATCCCTGCGTCCGCCCCAGTGGGTATATATGGTCTTTTGAAAAAGCTCAGACATGGAAGCGATAAGCGTATTGTTGAGTTGGAGAAGGCCTGCATGGCCTCCAGCCCTATCCACTCCTCCTGTCAGTCCATGGCCGAGCACCACTGTATAGTGCCCTCCCTGACACTCGAATGCGATGGTATTAACGTACTGTGTGTTTGTCCTTCTCCGACTCTGACCCTCTACCCCCCCCCCCCCCCACACACACACACACACACACTAGGATACACCCGAGCCCTACCGCCGGGGTCCATCACAGCCTCCTCCTCCACAAGCACTCTTCAGGCAAGCCGTCACTGCGGCGCATCAAGGGCCGCATCCACCGGAGCAAGAGTCTGGACAGCATCGACCTCCTGGACGCCCACGTGAGTGTGGACACGGTCAAACCACCACTGTGTTATAATTCATGTTCACGTAGGCCCGCCGCTGCCGGAAGCCACACACACTGTGATGGAGGCCGCTATCGGTGAGGTCGTTTTGGTTTCTCCACCGCCAAGCCGTGACCGTGAATTTAAATCACTTCATTATCTCTGTGAGCCATTAAACCGTGAAAAGATGGACTAAATCCGGAATCTTAGAGAGGAAAACATACTTTGCGAGCACATAGAGGCGCACGTGTGTTTTTCCGGGCAGTTCCTTTACATACACGTCGCTCATATATTAATAGCTTGCTCTTTTCAAATCTGGTTTGGAGCTATTGTTTTTCCCAAGTGACATTACTGTTGAGTTTATCTTCGTTCCCCTACATAGGGTCGCTGCTGCACTGAATCGCACGGGCCATAAGCTTCTCAACAGACTGATAATAGGGTGCGGGAGTAAGGTTGTTTGTGTTGGAACTCACCCCGGCCAGCGCCGTCAGCGCTTATCTCACGAGCACTGCATCAAAGATAGAGTCCAGCTCGCTTATGATCCAGTGAGGGTAGGGTTCCTCACAGAGGGTCCAGGCATCGTTCTCCCTGCTAATCTAATAACCCTTCCTGAAAGTGATGATGATGTTGGGAGGCGAGGCCAGCAGCGTAATTGAAAGATTAACGTTGACTTGTATTTAGAGACACACAGAAGACAGAAGCTTCGTCCCCTTAATGGCCAAAGTGCTGCAGTGTCTCTGTGCACCTCCATCTTAGAGGAGGATGATTACTGCCCACCTCGTTAGGTTACTTTATGGCCTGTCACTCAGATTAGGGCTTAAACTCCCCCAGAGGCCCCCCACTGGGGCTGAGAGGACAGCCAAGGGCCCCTGGCGGCTCCCACCCATAGATTTTATTTTGTGCAGGACTCTGTGTTTGTATGTGTATATGTGTGTATATGTGTATATGTGTGTTTGTGTGTGTGTGTGTGTGTGTGTGTGTTGTGTGTGTTTGTGTGTGTGTGTGTGTGTGTGTGTGTGTGTGTGTGTGTGTGTGTGTGTGTGTGTGTGTGTGGTGTGTGAGTGAATGTATGTGAATGTGTGCGTGTGTATGATTTTATGCATGTGCGTGTGTGTGCGTTTATGTGTGTGTGTGTGTGCGTGTGCTCGCGTGTGCGACTGTGCGTGTGTGTGTTGGTGTGTCTGTGTGTGTGTGTGCGTGTACTCGCGGCTGTGTGTGTGTGTGTGTGTGTGTGTGTGTGTGTGTGTGTGTGTGTGTGTGTGTGTGTGTGTGTGTGTGTGTGTGTGTGTGTGTGTGTTCGTACAAGGGAGATAGTTGCTGACTTGCCCGAAAGCTCAAATGCAGCTGATGGAGTAAGGGTCTGCCTTACAGTGAGTGATGAGACTGCAGCATGCTGGGCTGAGGAGCAGCAAGCCTCGTAGCCCACTGAAGTATGGCTGCTCAGCTGTCCGGCTAGCTTTGTACAAAGGACTCTCCGTGAGAGAGGGAGAAAGACACAAATAAAGATGAAACACCTAGCTCCATCACTTCTTCCCCTCCCCGCCGTCGGTGTGTTTCCACTGTGTTGTGAGGGCTCACCATCCCCACGGAGTGTATGAAGCCAGGTCCATAACTATTATTACCCATTCTGTAGGGCTTGATAATCAATAATAGTTCAGATTGTGTTTGTATTGATCGGCCAGTTGATTGCTTTTCGGTCTTAATAGTCAGGAGAGGAGTATGGCTCGCGGCCCGTTCCGCCGCTGTCATTTGTGTTGGCAAGCAGCACACTTGTTCACAGAAAGCTTGAATCACATTTTAGTGCTAAGGCTGCAGAAAGCCTCACAGAAATGGAGGTGGGGAAATAACTACAGTATTGTACGCATCATCGCTGTGTACTTTATAATGCAGACTCAGCCGCTGCTTTCAGTCCTTCATCAAAAACACAACATATGCGTCCAAGGTGCTTTATGGAGGCGCATTCAACGTCCACGCCACTGTCTTTATTCCTGTGAGCGCTATCATTTATTTCTATATGTGATTATCAATGATGTGAATTTAATTGCAATTACACATTCTCAACGCTTATTCTGGATGCCTCTCACAAGGATGGTGACAAAGCAAGATCTTGTTAGCAGTACGTCTCCATGTGTCCTCAATGCACTAAATTGACTGTGCATGTTTGCTGACAGATACTTGTTAGCACGATGCTAATATGCCAGTGTATTTGCATGATGTTTTACAGTGGAACCACATCAGCATTACCGCTCACCCTCTAGACTGTGCAAACTATGGCTAGCAGGGAGGGAATGCTAATGGGGGGCTGCTCCTCTGAAGTCATTACATGTGCCTTGATTCTGGAAGGATCTGCTTTAAATGCAGCATTTTTTCCTGCCTTCTCAGCTGTTTCGGAATATGTTAAGGAAATATTTGCTGCAGAGGCTGCAGCCAGGTAAGTTGCAGAGTGCCTATCACAAACAGATGCTGCTATGCATGTTGAAAAGCACAATGAAAATAATGACTTATCAACAAAGAAGGAATTAGTTGAATTAATCTGTATTAGTATCTGCTATTAGGTCTCTGCTCGCCTCAACCCACCCTTTAAAACGCATCTCTGGCTGCAGGCCTTGATGGACTGAGGCACCCCCCACGGTAGACCCCCGCATTCAACCCCCCCACCAAAGAAAAAAACAAAACATACACACACCAGCCCCTCTGCACCCACCATCACCTCCTACCACAAAAAAAGGAAGAGAAAAACACCCACGTAAGCATTTCCTCTCAGTCTTTGAAAGTGCTGCAGCTGCATTATACAGAGAGAGCAACTACAGCTGAATGAACCGATCTGCATATTCAGGGAAGGAGACGCTCCCTGTGTGATGAAGGGGTGGGGAAGGGCTGGGGTGAGGGGGGTGGAGCGCTGTTTGGGCCAAACGCATCGCAAAGGGAGGAGGAGCGAGAGAGAGAGAGAGAGAGAGAGAGAGAGAGAGAGAGAGAGAGAGAGAGAGAGAGAGAGAGAGGAGAGAGAGAGGAGAGAGAGAGAGAGAGAGAGAGAGAGAGGATGTAGAGGAGAGGAGAGGGAGAGGGAGAGGGAGAGAGAGGAAACCCAAGTGCATGCAGGGAATAAACTGCGACAGCTCCAGAAGGAGGTCTTATTGAAGGTGGATGGTTTGGAGAGCACCTGGGAACATGGAGGTCCTGGTGGTGGGTGAGCGGGTTTGGGGAGGAAGGGAGGAGTGGGGGAGGGGGGGGGGGGAGCCTGCCCCTCTTCCCCCTGCTGGTGCAGTCCTCTCCACTATTATTTTCTAACATTTGGCGAACATTTTCTACCACAGGGTCTGTGCAGGCAGGTCTGCGGTGCGTGACTCAGTGGTAGGGATGGCTGGGCCAGACGCGCCCCGCCATGCGGACGGAGGCCTGCAGTGTGTGGGGGGGCGGCTGCGTGGTGGTGGAGGAGAGACAGATGTTAGCTCTGTTTTCTGGAGGCTGCGACTCAGGGTCGAAGTCTGTCCGTTTGGCTTCTGATAATACATATGGCAGTTTCTCACCAGGGGCTTTCACTTGGTCCACAGTGGACCCTGGGACTGGGATTCTGATGCACATTCATTCAGTGCGTTTACATGTCACTCAAGAAAATTGAATTATTGTCTGACTCCGACTATGATTTGATTATGAAGATGCACGTATACACCTTAGTCAGACTAAAATCGTATAGAATCGGTGAATCTAAGACCCCTAGATTATTTCGATTGCTAGTCGCATTAAGCGTGCATGTACAGGTTAAATTCATTGGAATCAGATTTCGCGTTCTGCGCATCCTCGCAATCTTTCCGTGGGCCGTGAGCCGGAAGTAGAGGAGACGGTAGCATGGACCTATAAGAAAAGGACAGCGGATTAAAACATGGCGCCCATTCATTCCTATGAAAACTGCTTATTGGCGCAGGGCAGGGAAACATCAAGGAGAGATTACTTCCGCATCATGGAGCTAGCCACGCCCAATGCATGACGTTCCGGATGTAGAAATATTCTCGTTCTCTAGCAGTGTTATGGGGTAATCCATTTGTATGGTACGCGGGTACGTCCTAGTCGCAATGAATATAAATCTCTTTACGGGCGCGCAGCCATTTTTGTTGTCGAGCAGCACGGTCGGCCTCACTGAACTTGCTCTACTTTCAGAATAGCGAGTGGGACCAACCAAAAGAGGGTGTTCCTCCGTGAAATTCCGCAAGAAAGCTGGGAGATGTTTGTTGTTGCGAGGTCAGCCAGTGACCCTATTAGTTGAAATGGGTACAGCGTCACCTATCGTACCGGGGAGATGAAATGCTTCGGCAATGAATCAATTTTCTCACCGCCATGTATACTCGGACAATTGTAGTTGCCCGATTGAGGAGCATAGTTGAACTATGGCTTTGATCGGATTAAGCTATGCATGTAAACGTACTGATTGAGTCATATATTCAGAAAAATCTTTCAAAACACGGTAAACTTACGTGTAACATTTTTTTTTATATTAATAACAGCATTTGGGACTCTTTCACTTTTCCCACACTTTCTAAGGCAATTTTAAATTTG